>NC_088358.1:8480000-8780000 GCF_036884655.1 Musa acuminata AAA Group | reverse complement strand
TTATCAAACAAGGAAATGCAAACAAAGCATTACATAATAAATTTCAGTTATACAATAATTTCAGGATGAACAATACAAGAACTTCAAAGGACTAATATAAAGCTCAATTGAAGAAGAATTTAGCAGAAATCATATTTCCAATAGGATGAAAATTGAATAGGCAAAACCCAACAAAGTTTTCAATTATGACAGAATTTGAATGGTAAATTTTCTGAATTGTTTGAGTGACCAAATATGCTCCAAATTACTAAAAATAGTTGTCATTGGAAATCTGTATCAATCTATTTTCCGATGAACTCAGATTTATAATTTTTTGAGTTTTTGACAGGAAGTTACAACAAATAGAGTAAAGGAAGGTCAGAATTGATCATCCCTGTTTTGCAGACTTGATAGAATCAATTTAAACAGATGTTTCAGAAGGCAAACATAATTCAAAATTTCCAAATAGGTGTCAAAAGAAAGATATGTGAATCTAGTTTCTAAAGAACTAAGCTTTGTATAATTCAGAATTTTCTCTAGAGAGTTATGAGCAATTTAGTAACAGACGGTCAGAAATTTCAATCCCTATTTTGTAGAATCTGTAGGGTTAATTGAAACAGAAGTCTTAGTAGGCATTTAAACTCCAAATCATTCAATCTTAGTGTCAAAATAAAGATATTTGAGTCTACTTTCAAATGGATTAGGTTTTGCCTAAATCAGAGTTTAGTGCTAAAAGTTAGATCCAAAAAAATGTATAGAAGTCAGATTACAGAAAAAATTTCAGATTCATGGCTTTGTATCAAAAGGAAAGAACGGTTTGGTACTAAGCTGAAATCTTTTGAATTATGAAGAATTAAAAGGAAAACAGAGATTAGGAATTCTGTAGGAAGAGGGTAGAACACTTGCCTTAGATGAGTTTGATTCCCAAATATAGGGAGTTGATGCAAAACCTCAAACAAAGTTTCCTCTTCTTCTTCTTCTCCTTCTTCTTCTTCTTCTTCTTCTCTTCTTCTTCTTCTCCTCAAACTAACATTGGCTGAAATGTTTCCTTTTAATGGTGCCTTAAATTACTTAGGTTTGGCTCATGTTAAAATAGTGAGGTGGCAAGCATGCATGGGGGTTTAGGTGTCAACTTTAGAATAAATGCTAAGTGGCTCATCGTTGTTAATGACACATGTCCTCCATTTTATTTTATTTTTTATTTACTCAATTCTGAATATTCTATAAATCATCTCAAACTTTTAATATTTACTCTTAGGTCCTTAGCCATAAACTTTAATATAATATTATTTAATAAAAAAATATTAAATAATCCTCATATTTACAAACAAGCATTTACTATTTTTTTTTTTTTAATGGGGGATGTTACACTCTCCCCTCCTTAAAAGAAAATTTAGTCCTCTAAATTTGTCATACCTCTTTCGGCGAAAAGATGAGGATAAGCTTTCTTCATTTCTTCCTCTAGCTCCCAGGTCGTTTCATTTGTAGAATGATGCTTCCAAATTACTTTAACCAGAGTAATGATTCTATTTCTTAAGATCTTCTCTTTTTTATCAATAATCCGAATGGGCTCTTCCTTGTAAAATAAGTCTTTCTCAATCACAATCGGCTCATACTTAATGACATGAGAGGGATCAGGTATATACTTTTTGAGCATTGACACATGAAATATATCATGAATATGACACATCGATGGTGGTAAGGCAATCTTATAAGCGACAGAGCCAATTCTTTCAAGGATCTCAAAAGGTCCAATGAACCTTGGGTTTAACTTTCCTTTCTTTCCAAATCTTGCAACGCCTTTGGAAGGGGAGACCTTTAGGAATACAAAATCCCCTACTTGGAACTCGATATCTTGTCTTCTGTTATCAACATAGCTCTTTTGCCGACTCTGAGCAGCCTTTAGCCTTTTTATGATAACCTGAATCTTTTCAGTAGTCTCTTGTACTTTATCTGGTGCTAACAACTTTCTATCACCAACTTCCTCCCAACATATAGGCGTTCTGCATTTTGGCCCATACAATGCCTCATAAGGAGCCATTTCAATGCTCGAATGGTAACTATTATTGTAAGTGAACTCAATAAGAGAAATATCTTTATCCCATTCACCTCTCCAATCCATAACATAGGCTCTAAGCAAATCCTCAAGTACTTGAATTGTTCTTTCAGATTGACCATCGGTCTGAGGGTGATAGGCAGTGCTAAACTTTACTTTGGTGCCCATAGAATCTTGTAATCTCCTCCACAATCTAGAAAGAAATCTAGAGTCTCTATCTGAGATAATATCCTTCGGGACACCATGAAGTCTTACTATTTCATCAACATACAAATCTGCAAGCTTATCAAGAGAATAAGTCATATTGATTGGTAAAAAATGTGCAGATTTGGTTAACCTATCAACAATGACCCAAATAGCATCGTGCTTTCTAGAGGTTCTGGGTAGTCCTGAAACAAAGTCCATAATAATGTATTCCCATTTCCATTCAGGAATATCTAAGGGCTGTAACAAACCTCCAGGTCTCTAGTGTTCTGCTTTGATTTGCTGACAAGTCAAACACCTTGAAACATATATTGCAATCTCCTTCTTCATGCCTTTCCACCAATAATGACTTTGGAGATCTCTGTATATTTTTGTGCTACCAGGATGCATAGTGTACTTTGAATTGTGACCTTCGTTCAAGATTTGGTTCTTGATATCTAAGTCATTTGGAACACATATTCTATCCCCAAATCTCAATAGGCCATCATCTGAAATTTGAAAATTCAACTTCAATCCCTTTTCAACTTCATTCCTCAAGTATATTAAATGTGGATCTCGTAGTTGTCCTTCTTTAATTTGTTGAATGAGATCAGTTTGCACCTGGATAGAGGCCATCAATATTATTGAGTCTTGCCCTTTCCTTATTACATTCGAATCATAATTTCTTTCTAATATCTTCCATTGCTTCACAACCAGACTAGCCATAAAACTTATAGATTTTCTACTAAGTGCATCAGCTACAACATTTGCTTTACCTAGGTGATAACGGATGGTACAATCATAATCCTTTAGAAGTTCTATCCATCTTCGCTGTCTCATATTTAACTCCTTCTGTGTAAAAATATATTTTAAACTCTTGTGATCAGTAAAGATATCAAATATCCGCCCATACAAGTAATGTCTCCAAATCTTTAGAGCAAAGATGATTGCTGCCAATTCCAAATCATGAGTCGGATAATTCAATTCATAATTCTTTAGCTGCCTTGAAGCTTAAGCAATTACTTTCCCTTCTTGCATCAAAACACATCCAAGGCCCTTTCTTGAAGTATCAGTATAAACTACAAATCCTTCATTACCACTCGGAATAGTGAGAATAGGGGCACTAGTTAATCTTCTTTTTAATTCTTGGAAACTTTGCTCACAATCACCACTCCATTCATATTTCACATTCTTTTGAGTCAGTTTGGTAAGGGGATGAGCAATTTGAGAAAATCCCTCCACAAATCTCCTGTAATAACCTGCCATGCCCAAGAAACTTCTAATTTATGTTACATTTGTTGGCACTTCCCAGTTAACTACTGCTTCCACCTTCTTTGGATCAACAGATATGCCCCTTCCTGAAATCACGTGGCCTAAGAAAGCAATTTCCTTCAACCAAAATTCACATTTGCTGAACTTTGCATACAGCTTCGTTTCTCTTAGTAAAGATAATATATCTCTCAAGTGTTTATCATGCTCTTGATTACTCCTTGAATATACTAATATGTCATCAATGAATACAATTACACAATCATCTAAGAGTGGTTGAAATATTCTATTCATCAGTTCCATAAAAGCTGCAGGAGCATTAGTCAAGCCAAAAGGCATTACTAAAAATTCGTAGTGACCATATCGAGTCCTAAAGGTTGTTTTTGGAATATCCTCCTTGTTGACCTTCAACTGATAGTAACCTGATCTTAGATCAATCTTGGAGAATACTTGTGCACCCTGCAATTGATCAAACAAGTCATCAATCCTGGGTAGGGGATACTTGTTTTTCATGGTCACTTGATTCAACTGTCTATAATCAATACAAAGCCTCAACGTCCCATCCTTCTTCTTAACTAATAGCACTGGAGCACCCCACGGTGAGACACTCGATCGAATGAAACCCTTATCTAACAACTCTTGCATTTGCTTCTTCAATTCCTCGAGCTCGAGTGGTGCCATTCTGTAGGGAGGCTTAGATATTGGGGCTGTCCCGGGGACGAAATCAATAGCAAATTCTCCCTCTCTATCTGGAGGTAAACCAGGCAATTCATCTGGAAATACATCAGGGAACTATTTGCTTCTTCAATTCCTCGAGCTCGAGTGGTGCCATTCTGTAGGGAGGCTTAGATATTGGGGCTGTCCCGGGGACGAAATCAAGAGCAAATTCTCCTTCTCTATTTGGAGGTAAACCAGGCAATTCATCTGGAAATACATCAAGGAACTCTTTGACCACTGTAATTTTATTTAGGTGAGTTTCTTGATTTGAATGCTCCTTTACACACACAATATAACAAAAATAACCCTTCTGCATAAGACGATAAACTTGAAGTGTTGATATCAAGCAAGGAGACAAATCATGCCTAATACCCTTAAAGTAAAATATAGGCTGATCTGGTATGCAGAAAGTAATTATTTTTGTATAGCAATCAATACTAGCATGATAGGAAGATAGCCAATCCATGCCAAGTATAATATTAAAACCTTGGATTTCTAGGAGTATCAAATCGGCAAGGAGTTCATGTTCTCCAATAGAAATCAAACAAGATGGATAAACCAGATTTGTAGTCAAGGAATCCCCAACAGCAGTAGTTACGTGTAGCAAATAATCCAGTGGTTTAGGTTGAATGCCCAAGTGACAAGCAAAATATTGTGAAACAAAAGACAAGTTGGAGCCAAGATCAAACAAAACTTTTGCATTTCTATTAGAAACACATAGAATACCTTCAACCACTGATTTAGAGGCTCTGGAATCTTATTCTGTGATAGCATATACTCTAGCATGGGCTGTCGGCTTAGGGAGTAGTGGCTCTTTCTTCTTGTTTAGTGGGCAGTCGCTGACTTTATGATCTAACTTTCCACAGGCAAAACAGGCTCCAGTCACTCGAAAACACTCACTTGTTTCATGATTACGTCCACATTTTGTACACGATAGAGTTCTTTGTGATGGAGTTCCTTTCTCAAATCTAGGTACCTTTACCTTCTCGTTACTTCTTTCTGCTTCATTTCCTCTCTTACTTTTACCAACAAACTTATCCTTGCTATTCTTGTCCCTGATTTCTTGGATCTCCTCCAAGTCTTTTTCAAGTATGAAAGCTCTTTCTACTACATCAGTGTATACTTAGAGTTTTAAAACTGATATCCGGCTTCTTATTGCTGGCCTTAATCCTCTTTCAAATCTTCTTGCTTTCCTATATTCATCATCAATCATATGTGTGGCAAATCTAGAGCGCTCGGTGAATTTAGACTCATATTTGGCAACTGTCAAATTTCCCTAGATGAGATTCAGGAACTCCAATTCTTTCTGCTCTTTGATACAATCTGGAAAATATTTATCTTTAAATTTTCTGTAAATACCTTCCAAGTGATTGGCTCCTGTCGAGCTTTAGAAATCTTCTAACCATGCTCTGATACCAACTCTGTCACGCCCCCCCGAATTTTCACATTCAGGAAGTGTGACCCTGTCTAAAATCAATAATATTATAATTCATTATCAATTCAATCCAGGATCCAATCTAAAATTTGAGGATACTAAGAATCATTCAAAAATCAATATTCACAATTCATAAACATGTACGTTACATAAATCATAATCCACTTCACTCAGAGATTCACAAAATCCAAAGGTAACTCAACTAAACATCAACCACAACACAAATCCATAAACATAGAAGTATATACAATCACAAAAAGATAATTATTTACCATGAGTTCTTATCCTTATACAACTTAAACTTATCATTCCATACACATGAGCGGTCCTTTAAACTTTTACAACACATAAGTATCAACAGATCCTTAACATTACATCAGAAGTAAAGTTTACTATACAACAAAAACCATCATCCAACAAAATTAGCTCAAAAATCTTCTAGTCTTTCACTGCTTTAACCCAATTCTAGCTTTTCAGTGCGTGACAACCTACCCTGAAAAATTTATATAGCAACGGGGTGAGCATAAAGAGCTCAGCAAGCGTCTAACATATCCATGGCGATAGGAGAAGTTCATTTGAAGTACAAGTGTTCATTTGAAGTCATCTCATTTGATATAAAATCACAAAGGTTTACCTCGTTCAAAAACAAGCATTAGACATAAAAATAGGAGAAAGGAAATTGGAATATTTCATTGGCAAAAGAAGTATTTAGGCATGTATCAAATGGCACATGAAGCATTTAGGCGCATATCAAAGGCATAAGAGTGTTTGGGGGCATAATAATGACAAACGAAACACTTCAAAGTATAACAAGTGAACCGAATAATAAACACAAGCTGTATGTCATTTTTGATGTAGCATGCATTCAATTTTTATCCAAAGCATAATATGAACTCATAAACAAAGCTTTGGATATCATATCAATAAACATAGAGGGCGCTGTGGGACCACATACATAATGTGATTCATCCATTTCTGGATGACCACCAAGCATAAGTCTCCCACGTCTAGGAGCTCCATCCACCCACGTCTGAGTGAAGTCAATGAGGCCGACAGAGCAATCGCGGGCTCTAAGCATAACTCCCTTTACCATTTCTGGCAAAGGTTCACAATATCCCACAAGACACCAGAGTACAAAAGGGTAGAATGAACAATAACATTGACACATATCAGAAGCACATGCGGAACAACGAAGATATGCATGTGCCTTTATCAAACAAGGAAATGCAAACAAAGCATTACATAATAAATTTCAGTTATACAATAATTTCAGGATGAACAATACAAGAACTTCAAAGGACTAATATAAAGCTCAATTGAAGAAGAATTTAGCAGAAATCATATTTCCAATAGGATGAAAATTGAATAGGCAAAACCCAACAAAGTTTTCAATTATGACAGAATTTGAATGGTAAATTTTCTGAATTGTTTGAGTGACCAAATATGCTCCAAATCACTAAAAATAGTTGTCATTGGAAATCTGTATCAATCTATTTTCCGATGAACTCAGATTTATAATTTTTTGAGTTCTTCACAGGAAGTTACAACAAATAGAGTAAAGGAAGGTCAGAATTGATCATCCCTGTTTTGCAGACTTGATAGAATCAATTTAAACAGATGTTTCAGAAGGCAAACATACTTCAAAATTTCCAAATAGGTGTCAAAAGAAAGATATGTGAATCTAGTTTCCAAAGAACTAAGCTTTGTATAATTCAGAATTTTCTCTAGAGAGTTATGAGCAATTTAGTAACAGACGGTCAGAAATTTCAGTCCCTATTTTGCAGAATTTGTTGGGTTAATTGAAACAGAAGTCTTAGTAGGCATTTAAACTCCAAATCATTCAATCTTAGTGTCAAAATAAAGATATTTGAGTCTACTTTCAAATGGATTAGGTTTTGCCTAAATCAGAGTTTAGTGCTAAAAGTTAGATCCAAAACAATGTATAGAAGTCAGATTATAGAAAAAATTTCAGATTCATAGCTTTGTATCAAAAGGAAAGAACGGTTTGGTACTAAGCTGAAATCTTTTGAATTATGAAGAATTAAAAGGAAAACAAAGATTAGGAATTCTGTAGGAAGAGGTTAGAACACTTGCCTTAGATGAGTTTGATTCCCAAATATAGGGAGTTGATGCAAAACCTCAAACAAAGTTTCTATTTCTTCTTCTCCTTCTTCTTCTTCTTCTTCTTCTTCTCCTCAAACTAACGTTGGCTGCAAAGTTTCTTTTTAATGGTGCTTTAAATTACTTAGGTTTGACTCATGCTAAAATAGTGAGGTGGCAAGCATGCATGGGGGTTTAGGTGTCAACTTTAGAATAAATACAAGTGACTCATCCTTGTTAATGACACATATCCTCCATTTTATTTTATTTTATTTTTATTTACTCAATTCTGAATATTCTATAAATCATATCAAAATTTTATTATTTACTCTTAGGTCCTTAGCCATAAAATTTAATATAATATTATTTAATAAAAAATTATTTAAATAATCCTCATATTTACAAACAAGCATTTACTAATTATTATTATTATTATTTTTTTAAATGGGGGATGTTACAAAAGCTGCGACAACGCTCCTCAAAACTCCAAACCTACTTTGAGGTGGAAAGGGGGGAGGAGAATACGAGAGGTTAGCAAATGCTCTAGCCTATGAACCACTGAATCCCTCCTATTTATAGAGGTCCCATATCAATTTAACCCTGATGGATCCTCCCCTATTGGGTATTGGATCTCCATCCAACTACTCAAGCCTTTTAGATTAGTGGTATTGAATCTCGGATTTTGATGATAAAACTAATTGATAATTATTTATGAATTGATCTGCGTTTTGAGTGATGCGGGATGCTTCGATCAGGATAAGGCAATTAAAGCAGGAAGAATCATGTTGGGCCGGGGGAAAACATGTCAAAGATTGGACGTCGAGCCGGTGGATTAGTTGACATATCATTAGAAGGCTTCGGGCCATGGATTCGGGCATTGGGCCAAGAAGAGCGGATATTGTGCCAAGGATATCGGAGTTGCAGAGTTAACTGGCCGATTGGGCAATAGGCCGCAAGAGAGGACGATGAGCCGAAGAATCGGACGAAGCATCAAGGGACCAATGACATGCCGGACAACATGATTAATGCTTAGTATTAATTGTCTAGATCGAAGTGTGTTTTACATGTGCAAGATTAACTACAATAGTAAGGCATGAAGCAAAATGATGTCCCGGAGTCAAGGACATGATTTCATTGGGAGTTCAAGAGTTTGTTGGAAGTCCGGACATTCGTTGAAAGTTCTATCGGAACCAGCCGAGAAGTCTAGGAGCTTGCTAGAGAAGCTCATCGAAACTCGTCAAGAAGATCGTCGTAAAGTCCAGAAGCCTGTTGGGAGTCCGCTAGAATATTGCCGAGAGATCATCGGAAGTTCGCCGGAAGATTGCCGAAAGAAACTAGACTTACAGACTTGTTTAGTTTAAGTATACTTTAGATTTCGTAGTTAGCATGTAATTAGGATTGGATTTGGGACAACCTAATTAGGGGTAGTTGGGCCCATGTAAGGACTATGTTAGGCCCAATGAGAGGTCCAAATAGTGACCCAAGTGGTAGTACCATTGTGGCACAATCTTTGAGACTATGTCAGGCGGTGGTACCGCCCAAGCACAACCTTTGAGAGGCTGTAGGCGGTGGTACCACCCAGTGTCAGGCAATGGTACCATCAAACTGGGCGATGGTACCGCCTAGTGCAGTGTTAGTGTTTGACTGACACCGGTAGTGGTGCCGCCCAAAATAGGCGGTGGTACCGTCCGGACCCAGGAAACCCAGGATGAAATATTTTTAGGCTCCAAGTTTGAATCAACTTGAAGCTTATAAATACCCCTCTCATCCCTGGTTAACATACACACAACCTAGAGCAAAAATGAAAGAAAACTCTGTTGTAATTGTGTGTGAAACTCCTCTCAAAGTTCTAAGTGTTAGAGTAGGTTAAGAGAGGAGTAAGTGGGGGTTATAAGGGTTATCTCCTAAACCCAGTAAAAGGAGAATTGAGTTATAAAAGGTGGATGGTCTTCACCTATTCAAGGAAAACCGATAGTGGATGCTAGTGGCCTCAACGGAAGAGGAATCGGTGAAGTGGATGTAGGTCACGACGACCGAACCACTCTAAAATCTGATTTGCATTTTACTTTGAGCAATTTATCTTTACTGTAAACCTCTTTAATAGCTTACTGCTTTCAATACATTTACAAACGTGTTTCAAGTTAAGTTTCTGAAATCGATTTTCAACGTACGAAGAAACTTTCGTAACCGACGTAATTTTTACCGCTGCACTAATTCACCCCCCCCCCCTCTTAGTGCCGTGCCCTTTCCTAATAATTGGTATCAGAGCCTCGTATTTCTCATTGGGTTTAACACCCAAGAGAAATAGCTCTTTTTGGCTTTCAAGGGGGTCACTCTCTCATTCGTCCTTTTTTCAATGGGACAGATTACACTTTTTGGAAAACTAGAATGAGAGTTTTCTTGCTTTCGTTGGATTTAAATTTATGGAATATTGTTGAAAACGGATTTGAAAGGTCTTCTCTTCCAATGAATCATTGGAATGATTTGGAGAATAAGACTTTTTCTTTAAATGTGAAAGCTATGAATGCTTTATTTTGTGCCTTTAACAAAAATGAATTCAATCGGATTTCATTGTGCGAAATGACTTTCGATATTTGGCACATTCTCGAAATCACACATGAAGGCACAAATAGAGTTAAAGAGTTTAAAATCAATCTTTTATTGTAGGATTTTGAACTTTTTCGAATGAAGCCTAGCGAAACCATTGTTAATATATACACCCGTTTTACGGATGTCATCAATAGTTTAAACGCTCTTGGCAAATATTTTTTAAATTTTGAACTTGTCAACAAAGTTTTACACTCACTTTCTAAAACTTGAGACTCTAAAGTAACGGCCATACAAGAGAACAATGATTTGAACTGTTTTCCACTCGAAGAACTAATAGGGTCTTTAAAGACCTATGAAATGAGTTTTATAACATATATTGAACATGATGAACTTGAGAACCACCTTCCAAAGAATAGGAAGGATTTGACACATCGAATAAAAGAAGACCACTCGAGCATAAGCTTAAGTGATGGTGAACTTGAACTCCTCACGAAGAAATTTAAAAATTCCATGAAATAAAAATTAAAGAACAAAAATAAACTTAAAAGGAATGCAACTACTTGCTGTGAATGCAAGAAGAAGGAAGCACTTTGGGATGAATCGAGCTCCACCGAAGATGAGGAGAAAATCAACAAAGGTGAGGTGGCAAACTATACCTTAACGGCTTTCGACGGTGAGGTAATCAAAATACCTTTAGTTTATTTGAAATTACATAATGCTTCTCATGACTTATTTTTAATTTAGTTTTAATTTAATTTAAGAAAATTAAATATTTTTTTGAATTGCATGTTTAATGAAAATGCAAAAATAAAATTGTTTCATGCTTACCTTTTTAATGATTTTAAAAATAATCATATAAAATATATATTTTATGATAAACAAATAAAATGATTTTTATTGAAAATATGAAATCATGCTTGATGAAATAATATAATTTGAGATCATGCTTAATAAATTTATATTTCAAAATTATGCATGATGATTCTTGCGATTTATGGATTATCGATTTTTGCCATAATGAAAGTTGCTTTTTCGGTTTTCAAAAATGATGCATGCTTTGATTTGGCATAAATAAAAAAGACATGCTTATATGAAATAATGTAAGTGTTGATGATTGTATATTTAATGATGCATAATAATATAATAAAAATATTAAATGTTTTGATGCCATGATTCACGATTTTATGCATGAGATTTTAAAGTTATACATGATGATTTTTGTGATTTATTGATCTTGATGATTTTTATGATAAATCTTGCACTTTCATTTTAAACAATGATATATGTTTTGATTTGACAAGTTGAATTTGAATGAACTTTATCTTGATTTTTTGAGATTTATAACTAGAGATTTCTTTTGCATCAATAAAGATATTATATCATTTTTTGTCTCTTTGTTTCTTTTTGCCAATTGCTAAAGAGAAAATAAATGATCAAAATGTTGATTTAATGATTTAATGTTTGGTATCATGAATGCTTTAATATCATGCATGGGAGTAATGATGAAGGTTTTGAACACAAATGTTTGTATCATTTTTTATGATTTTACATTTTGAAAATGTGCATGATGAGTTGTAGTGATGATTGATTTATTTTTGGAATCATGCATGTAATGATGATTTTATATTTTATACTTATGACAATAATGTATGCAATAATGAAATATTCATGATGAAAAATTGTTTTGATATTCACGACTTGACTGTTCATCTTTGTTATTTACCTTTGTCATGATTCGAAATTATTGTAAAGGGAAAAGAATTATAATATTATATTGATAAAAGGGGAGATAGCTAGCTTGCACAAGTCAAGAAGAAGCAAAAATTTGCTAGCTTGTAAATTGCATGAAGAAAGAAGTGCTATCTTTTTTTGGTAAGTAAAAGTAAATTGATTATGTGTAAAGTTTCTACAAATAGCTTTATCTATATAAGTCATAGATAAAGCCAAGTAACTCATAGAGTGCAAATGCGATAGTTATGACTACACATGTTGTATACTATAACTCCTAATTATAGTCAACATAGAAAATACTAATCCAGATATATCAAAACTACCTGTGGGTACATAATTTGGCATCATTCCCAAGATCTTTAGCTAATAGCAAAATTAAATTTGATAAAAATATCTTTTTCTCTTTGGGTAAAGTGCTCCGCTTTGAGATCTTGCTCTATACAGGATCTTGAGTCTCTAATAATCTCTTTCAAGAGCTGAGCATTGTTTGTGTGTTGACATTCAAAGATTCTGTTACATCTCTCTTTCCACATCCACCAAATAGCGCATCTGAAAGTAACCTTTGCCAGTTGTATGAGAGGCCATTTTCTTGAGAAACATTGCATGAGGTCGCCTAGTTCTTGGTGCAAGTTTGGTTGCGGCAGTCTATTGAGTTCAAATCGCTGGAAAATCTCGTTCCATATCTATTTTGTATAATCACAAGCAAAATAGAGGTGGTCAACAGTTTCTTCTTGTTGCATACAAAGGGAGCATCGGTTAACATGATAGATACCTCTTCTTTTCATATTGTCTATTGTAGGTAGTTTATTGAGAAGGACCTGTCATGTACATAAGGAATGTCTTTGTGATCCCGGTCGATCCCATGTCCAACTGCTTGGGACCCACTTGTTATTTCTTTGCCTAATTTGATTCCATGCGGATGTGGCACTAAATTTGTCATTGTCATGAGGCCAAATAAGTATATATGAAGAGTTGTTCCTGATTGGAATAGCTATAATAGTCGGCCAAAGTGATAATATTTCGGGAGAAATAGGATTAGGGAGACACCAGGTACCGTTAGCAATGAACTCGGAAACCTTCCAATCTTTGGGAACCCCAAGATCTTTTCGTATTCTGTCGCCATATAATTGAAATATACTCTTCCCATTCACCCAAGGATCGTACCACATATTAGTACTAGTTCTAGAAGAGATTGCATAAGAAATGTGTTTGATTATCCAATTCCTTGCCTTTAAAATTCCTTTCCAAGCTGCAGAGTGGTATGTTCTTGTTGAAATTTCCCAAATTGATTCCTTTGAAAGATACCTAGCAGAAACCCAATGTGACCATAAGGAACATTTGTTTTGCAAAAGATCCCACAATTGCTGTACCAGACATGCTTGATTCTAATATCTAGTATTTCTCTAGTTTAGCCCCCCTTCATCTTTCGGTTTGCAAATGCTATCCTAATTTACCATATGCATTGCCTTATCATTTGTGCCATTCCAGAAAAAGTTCATTAATAACCGTTCAATATCTTGGAGAAGTCCAGCAGGCAGAAGAAATGCATTACACCAATATATAGAGTAGGAGTGCAATACCGAACAGATGAGTTCGAGTCGTCCTGCTTTTGATAGAAACCTATTTTTCCAAAAAGAAATTCTATTCTTTAATTTTTGCAAGATAGGCTGACAGTGGGTTTTGTGAATGCCTGTGGATATGAGCGGGAGACCCAAATAAGGAATTGGCAAGCTTCCCTCACTAACCCCCAAAGTTTGTGCAATAAAGACATTATCCTCAACGTAAGGGCTCATATATACTTTACTTTTCGTATGATTTAACTGAAGTCCAGAAACCATACCAAAGTCATTCATAATATTAGCCAGGTTCTTTACTGAAGTTGGTTCATTTTGGAGAAAGATAAGTAAATCATCTGCAAATGTTATATGTGATATATGAATAGAACCAGCAATGGGTACCTTAATGCTGCCATTTAAGACTACGTGTTCCAACATACAGCTAAGTCCTTCCATCGCAATAGTAAAGAGATACGGAGAGAGTGGATTTACAAAACATACTAAACTTACACATCTAGCAAAATTTACAAACTTGCAAAAATCAAAATTTTTGCTAGCTTGCATGATGATTAAACATGAGATTTATTATGCAACGATTTGAAACTGTGATGTCTAAACACATGAGAATTGAACTTGTCGTTTTTGTTGATGACAAAGGGGGAGAAGTATATTGATGTTATGCATGATTTGATCATGACATGTTGCTTGGATTTTTCAATCCAAGAGTTTCTATCAATTTGGCATATTGATAGGGGGAGTTTGTTTAAACTCTGAGAGTTAAGGTTAACTCCGTCATCAATTGGTTGTAATCATCAAAAAGGGGGAGGTTGTTGAATCTCGGATTTTGATGATGAAACCAATTGATAATTGTTTATGATTTGATATGCGTTTTGAGTAATGCAGGATGCTTCAATCAGGATGAGACAATTAAAGTAGGAAGAATCATGTTGGGCCAAGGGAAAACATGTTAGAAGATTAGACATCGAGCTCGTGGATCGATCGAGGTATCGACAGAAGGCTTCGGGCCATGGATTCGGGCATCGAGCCAAGAAGAGTGGATATTTCGTCAAGGATATCGAAGTTGTGGAGTCAATTGGCCAATTGGGCAATAGGCCACAAGAGAGAACGATGCACCGAAGAATCAGATGAAGCGTTGAGGGACCAATGATATGCCGGATAACATGATTAATACTTAGTATTAATTGTCTATATCGAAGTGTGTTTTACATGTGCAGGATTAACTAAGATAGCAAGGCATGAAGCAAAATGAAGTCCCAGAGTCAAGGACGCGATTTCATTGGGAGTTCGAGAGTTCGTCAAACGTCCGGATGTTCGTTAGAAGTTCTATCGAAACCAACCGAGAAATCTCGGAGCTTGCAAGAGGCGCTTGTCGGAACTCGCCAAGAAGATCATCGTGATGTCTAGGTGTTAGAACCATTGCAGATTCTAAACTTGGGGTTGATCTCTTTAGGGGATCGGCCTCCTTGGAACTCTATAGGGGTTTCTCCCTCCAAGGCTGCAAAAAAGATTCATCTATTGCTTATGAAAAGATGTGGAATACATGACTATTTATAGAGCTTCTAAACCCTAACTCCTAATAGGACTCTTACTTAAGACTCCTACTTCTAACCAACTCCTAATAGGACTCCTACTCAAGACTCATACTTTTAACCAACTCTTAATAGGACGCATACTCAAGACTCCTATTCCTTTACAACTCCTTATTCTTCTCTAAGAAATAACCTCCTAACCCTAGCCGGCCACTTCACCTCTTTAATAGGGGTCGGCTTAGGTAGGTTTTACATGAATGTCCCTCTCAATTAGGACTCTCCTAGCTAGAGTCCTAACAAACCCGCCTTCTTCAAATCAGCCTTGTCCTCGAGGCTGACGATTCATGAATTTTGAGAATTTGAACTTGTTAGGATCAAGAGCGCTAAGAGGGGGGGGGTGAATTAGTGCAGCGGAAATCTTTCGACGATGAAAACGTTTGAACGATAAAAACGATTTCGTGTGAAAGCCGATTCTAAGATTACTTTAACTTAAGATCAAGCGAGATGACGTTAAAGTCAATCTATGAAGGAAGTTTACAGTTATGATGAAAACCAGAATATGAGCGCAAACTGAAATATGACGTTCGTACGAAGAAACTGATTTACGTCTAAATGCTGATTCGTAAATCACTTGATTAAGCGAGATGCAGCGTAAGCAAGGATATTAAGGCAGTTTGCAGTTAAGATAGAAATCAAAATGTAAACGCAAACTGAAATATGATGATCGTACGAAAAAATAGATTTACGTCTAAATGCTGATTCGGAAAGTGCAAAGCTGAAACCCGATCGTATATGCGCAGAAAGCATTAAGCTTTAGAGGAGGTTTGCAGTAAAGATAAAATGCTCAAAGTAAATGCAAACCGAGATTTAGAGTGGTTCGGTCAATCTTGACCTACTCCATTTTTGGCTTCCTCCACCGACGAGGTCAGCGACGTCAACTAGAGGCCTTCCTTCAATAGGCGAAGGCCAACCACCCTTTTACAGTTTCACTCCTTTTGACGGGCTTAGGAGACAACCCTTACAGAATTTTCTCTCCTCTCCTCTCTTTACAGCTTAGAACTTGAAAGAAAAGAGGGAGAAGGACTTTTGGCCTTTATAACAATTTTGCGCTTTAAAAATCACAAAACAAGATCAAGATTTTGGTGTGTATTATGTACCCTTTCAGGGGCGGTTGCACCTCCTGCCAGAGCTTGAAGACCGAGCTCAGGCGGTGCAACCTCCTGACTGAGGCGGTTGCACCGCTCAGCCAGTGCTCGGAGACCGAGCCCAGGCGGTGCCACCTCCTGTCAGGGGAGGTTGCACCGTCCAATCTCGCTCGGAGACTGAGCCCAAGCGGTGCCACCGCTTGGCTGGAGCAGTTGCACCTCCCAGTCTCGCTCGAATACTAAGCCCAGGCGGTGCAACCTCCTGCCTTGGGCGGTTCAACCCCCTTGCAGAAATCAGGGTTAGAATGGGTTGATCCATTCGACCCAATTTGGGTTTTTCAAGGGCTCAATTGGCCCATGATTAAGTTAATGGGATCATCTCTCATTTCCAACTTAATCATTGTGCTAACTACGATATTCCCTAAGATATTTACTGCAACTTGCTCCGGTGCGTCAATCGCTTCTTCTGGCGAGCTTCCAGCGAACTTCCGTCGATCATCCGATTAACCCTCGGTGATGCTCCTGCGGACTTCCGGCAAACTCCTGGACTTGCGACGATCCACTTGGCGAGTTCCGACGAGCTTCTTTGGCAAGCTCATGGACTTCTCAGATTTGTTCCTGCAGAACCTCCGATGACTATCCGAACTTCCGTCGAACTCTCAAACTCCCAACATGATCATTGTCTTGACTCCGATGCAACTCCTGCTGCATGTCTTACTTTTATCGTAGTTAATCCTGCACACTTATCTCAACATATGGATTAGATAACAAATGACAATTGACTTCATCATCAAAATCCGAGATTCAACAATCTCCCCCTTTTTGATGATGACAATCAATTGATAATGGAGTTAACCTTAACTCCCCTTGTCTATATGCCATACTTGAGATAAGTCATTTTAGAATTCAAAACCTTTGAATTCAAGAGACATATTGATAAGTTAAAATCATTTAAACTTATCAATTACTCCCATCATGATTCCCAACATGATGTATCTCTCTGAAGATGATGTCAAGGCTTGACATTTATTTTCAAATTTTACATTACATATTTGAATGATGGTAATAGTAGCAATTCATCATATTGTAAGATATCAACATGTAAAACTACGAAGTAAGATTTTGATATCATTACATGATGCACACATTTCAAATGATGTTTTAGCAATTATTGCATTTCATCACATGGTAAGATATCAATACGTAAAATTACCAATTATTGCATTTCATCACATGGTAAGATATCAATACGTAAAATTACGATGCAAGTTTTTTGTTTGATATCTTGACATGATGCAAACAAGGCATAATGCAAATTATAGCAATCATGGCGTCTCTTGGTGATGCAAGCATGGCATTAATACTCATATATTTCTCCCCCTTTGTCATCAACAAAAAGCATGATAATTGTGATACCATGAGAACAATATAAGCAAATTTTAAGCATTAGTGTGATAATTGTTCATGCCTTTACTCGGTTCATGTTATTTTCCAATAGTAAGTGATAGGAAATCAATTATACAAGAATGATATGTAGATCACTTTGAATACTTCTTCCTTTTTATTTGTTATAATCTTTTTGCATGAAGGAGGAAGGCCATTTGTGATACCAGCTATTTGTGAGTTTACACTAAGTGAAGTTAAAACCGATGAGAGATTAAATCATGGTTCAAGTATCAAGATATGTATGTGAAGCAAATCTTTGCAAGTAAAAGCACTATCATTCATATTTCAAGATGGAATTTATAAGCAGGAATCATTTCAGAAAAATATTTTTCACATATAAGTGTATGAGAAAATCCGATTTTTAGGATACCAATTGTTAAGCGAATCCACACATGAAATGAACACTTTCATGCATTCGGACAAGACTATGCTACAGATTTTCAAATACAATCATGAAGACAAAACATGCTTATTGTTATGGAAATTTTTGTATTCAACACATACTTTCCAACATGTTATTTAGGCATGTAATGGTAGTCAAGTGATTTGATCATTCAATAAAGTCCGAAAGATAATTTTCACTAGTTTATGTACTTGAACACATCAACATTCCTAACTCTCTTCTTATGAAATCAAATTGTTCTTCACTTAGAGGTTTTGTAAAAATATCAGCTAATTGATATTTAATATAACATGATGCATCAACTGCATTGGTATATCATTTTCACAAATCATATTTATCATGGAAATCAAGACACAAGGTTTTCAAAAAACATTTAGTTTCGATGTAAAATCTGATAGTGAGTAACGAGATTAAACAATGAGTGATTGTTATGACTCTAGCTTGGAGAGTCCTAATTGAGAGGGACATTCATTTAAACTGTTAGGACTCTAGCTAGGAGAGTCCTAATTGAGAGGGACATTCTGTTAGGACTCTAGTTAGGAGAGTCCTAATTGAGAGAGGCATTCATGTAGGAGGTTTTTTCTTAGAGAAGAATTAGGAGTTGTAAGGGAATAGGAGTCTTGAGTAGAAGTCCTATTAGGAGTTGGTTAGAAGTAAGAGTCTTAAGTAGGAGTCCTATTAGGAGTTAGGGTTTAGAAGCCCTATAAATAGCCATGTATTCTTTCTCTTTTCATAAGCAATAGATGAATCTTTTCTGCAGCCTTTGAGCAGCAACTTGGAGGGAGGAACCCCTATAGAGTTCCAAGGAGGCCGATCCCCTAAAGAGATCAATCCCAAGTTTAGAATCTGTAAGGGTTCTAATACCTGGTATCAGAGCAACGTTCTTGGCATCTCGCTGCCCTTCCACTGCCATCCATCAGCCCTCCACAACCACCCAAAGCAATTCCCACAATTGCTTAAAAGATTGTCGCCGAATTCCGCCATCATCACCACCACCGCGGATCATCCTTTGATCTCCCCGTGAATTGCAACAGGTTCTGGTTTCCTACCTTACTGCTGCTGCAATTTAGTTATCCTTATTCAAAAATCCAAAAAAAAAAACTGTTCCTATATTGCTGCATAAACCTTTCGTCACAAAGTTTTCATCTCTACGACGAAAGATACATTACAGAATTCTAGTCGCATAGTACCATCTGTTTGATCTTGCTACTATGCTTTTTCTATCCAAATTTCTATGAAATTTTTATGACATCTTTGACACTTCCTAACAGCAGATTTCCCTTTGTTTTTTCAAAAAATTCTCAATATAATCTATTGATCTTTTACGTCAAATCTGCTATACTTGAAAATCTGCACTGTAAAATTTCAGCCGCATAGCACTGTTTGTTTGATCTTGATACTACATTGTTTCTATCCAAACCTCTACGAAATTTTTATGATAGCTTTGACACTTCTTAATAGTGGATTTTCCTTTGGTTTATCAAAAAATTCTCAATATAAACCACTGATCTTTTACATCCAATCTGCTATGCATAAAAATCTGTGCTGCAGAAAATTTCAGCCGCATATTGTTGCCTTAACCCATCTATTTGCAATCTTTTTTGAATGAAATTTCTTATACACTTCATAGATCATCTTGGCTTCCATCTAATATTGATCTATTAAGAAATTCATCTCTAAAAATGATTTTATGTTGTTGCAAATTTTCGTCGTAACCCATTGAAATTTTTCGACGAGAATTCTGCAATCGCAACTTGCACCAATTTCCTTGCTATTATACTGCCGAAATTTTCTTGATTAAATTAGATATCCTTGCTGTCATATAAAATGTGATTTTGCTATCAATTCCCTCCTCAATTCTCTTAAGTTTTTGGTAGAAATTACATCGAGAAACCATTGTTTCTTCGACGACAATTCTACTCTTACAAGACAGCACATACTTGCTGCAACTTCCACTGATTTCTATCAAACCTTTGCTGCCATCTACCACAGATCCAAAACATTTATCCATAGCCCTAAAACTCCACTAAACCACACCCTCAAACTGCACCCAAAACAGCCACAAAACAAGCCTAAATCGTAGCCTACATCCATCGATCCACCAATCCTTTCGACCATCACTTCTCTCAACTATACATGCCTTTAACCTGACAACAAAAGAGAGATCTTAACATCATAGATTTGGAGGCATATACTATGGCATCTAAAGAGGCAATATATGCTAAATTCGAAGCCTTGGAGGCACGAATGGAGGATAAGATTCGGACGCTCTTTACCGAACTCAGATTGGGCCGACCACTAAGCCCGAAAAAATCATATCACGGAGAGAGCTTTGCCCAATCGCACTAGGCTCGAAGAGATGAGTTCCAAGGGAGGGGAGGCTCCATGACTGATCCAACTATCTGCTAGTCATAGGTGCCCAGCAAGCCAATCACGTGAGTGATGGCACGTGTGACTTGATACAGAATCTTTTTGCTTATTATATTTTGGCGTATATCACTTTATAACTATTGCATAAATGCATATATATATTGTGATGTCCTTGGATTTGTGCAATGGGAATCGGATCGTGATGAGATCACGATAATGAGATCGATTCACCTATAAACACATATCCTAAATAATCCCGGTCATAGGTTACTCGAGAGGGACATCGTGATAACCGGATAGACTGGTGTGCTGTATACCCGTCCATATGATGGATGCAGCTGGTCTCATAGCTGCTCGTGTAGGGACACTAGGGATACAGTACAGGTGCTCATTGGAGAATGAGTTCACTGATTGATCCGCTTACGGAATGCTGGATGGTTGATGATGCCTTATTGTCAAACAGCGATTCCGTAGTCCTAGTGGTGTATCTGGTCCTTAGACTTGAGACACTAAGGATGTCCTGTATGAGTGCTCCACTCTTTGATACCAGACTTATAGGTTTGGCTGTTCCCAGATCTAGTACAGCTGGTCATTGGGAGTGGTAGTCGACCTTACGAGGGCTATTGAGTGTCAATAGAGGATCATCCACTCTCGGCGTCATGAGAGGAATATCCTATGTGTTCTTGCTCAGACAAATCCCTAGCCAGGGTCATTCGGGTTGAGAGAGAAAGAGTTCTCTGGGAGAATCCGATTAGAGCGAGACTCGAGTAGAAACCGTATGGGTCTGACAGCACCATGCTCGATATACGGTCTTTGGGATATTAGATGGATGAGGGACTATAGGTACATGGTAACTGAGGACAGACAGGTCCAATGGATTGGATTCCCCTGTATCGTCTGGGGACTACGGCGTAGTGGCCTAGTACGTCCGTAGTCGATGAGTCGAGTGAATTATTACAGAGATAATAATTCACTGAGTTAGAAGGAGTTCTGACAGGTATGACTCACGGCTAGCTCGATATTGGGTCTAGAGGGTCACACACATATGGTAGGCATTGCGATGAGTAGAGGTTCGGATATGAGATATCCGACGGAGCCCTTATCTTATTGGATGCAGATCTAATACCCACTAGGGAAGGACCGATTAGGGTTTGACACGGGATCTCTATAAATAGGAGGGATTCACAGCCTCATAGGCTAGAGTCTTTGCTTGCCTTTCCTATTCTCCTCTCCCTCTCCACCTCAGAGTAGGCCTGGAGTTTTGAGGAGCGTCGTCGCAACCCTGCCGTGTGGATCACCGCTAGAGAGGAGGACGCTTGACCTCCTTCACCCTCTCCTAAGGATCTGCAAGGAAACAGGGATATACGATCTCCCTAGGTAACACAATCTCTATACGCAGTTTTGTGTTTTGCGGATTTTTTGCGCACCAATCTTCGCACGACGACGAACATCTTTTTGGGAATCGGGGATTTTGTTTTCTTGTTCTTCCGCAGCGCATATGATGTCGCCCCCAAGATTTCCCAACAGTGGTATCAGAGCCAGGTTGTTCGTGCGAATGATTGGTTTTGAACTGCGTGTGTTGTGTTTAGGAAGAATATTGACGTCAAAATCGTTGACGCAAAAGCGAGAAAGGGCAGCAACAGTTGCTGCCCTCGATCTACGTGCGTGCAGCGTAGCCGAAGGCGGGCAGCGCAGGGGCTGCGTCTGCAGCTGCCGGCGGGGCTGGCAACCCACGGGCAGAGGCGTCGCAGGGCAGCGGCGCTTGCCGCCGAAAGGAAGCGGCGCCTGCCGCCGCAGGGCAGCGACGTGCGACGCTTGCCGCCGCTGCGGAGGCAGCGACGCCCGAAAGGGGAGCCCACTTGCAGCGGCAGCACCGCCAGCGAGCGTGCCGCCTGCAGGCGAGGGCAGCGCCCTCGCCCCGCCGCACAGGCCGCCGCCAGCAAGGTGGCGGCGGCGGCAGCGGCAGCAGAAAGAGGGAATTAGGGTTTTCTGGGAAAAAGATAGTTTTGCCCCTCGAAATTTGAGAAATTCCAGTTTCTGTCTTTTGTCCAAATTACGAAAATACCCTTAGGAATTGAGAAATTCCCTACATATCCCTGATTTTAGAAAATATTAATTAATTAAAAGGTTTAGTTGATT
The DNA here is from genome assembly GCF_036884655.1 of Musa acuminata AAA Group. Taxonomy (NCBI): domain Eukaryota; kingdom Viridiplantae; phylum Streptophyta; class Magnoliopsida; order Zingiberales; family Musaceae; genus Musa; species Musa acuminata. The sequence goes on along the minus strand of NC_088358.1, from coordinate 8,757,371 downwards.
ATTATTTTTATTATTATCTAGTAGTCCTACATGATGATGATTATTTATACATGTGATGTATGATGTGTGGACGGATGATCATGGACCGTGTGATGTGTGTACTTGTGATTATTATTATTGAGGTCTGCGAACCTCCATTATATTTCTCGTTTATTGTCGGGCCTGCGTGCCTATGATTAAGTTGTAATCACATGAGGAGGCGCAGCAGGAGCGTGGATGCGATAACGGGACCCACGAGACGGACGATCGTGATGCATGGAGATGCATCAAGATGTCGACGAAACCGACGAGGACGAGATGGACGATCACAGGGCATGGAGATGCACCGTTGCACACATAGATCTTGATGTGAGTGATTAGGCCTACTGGCTCGGGCCTAATCATATTAGGTTGTGGTCCATGATCATCTGGTGTGATTGCTTATACACATACTAGATATGTATATATATTTGCATGCGATGTAGATATATATTAAATATGTATATGTGTGACATGTCATATTAGGAGACCAAATCATAGAAACATCTCTCGATAATATTAAGTCGGTAAACGTGAGGCAATTAGATTGACCCACGTGGCCTTCCATCGTTATGAGTAGGAACCGATTCCCGGTGTAGGTTGAGTTGGTTGAGTCCCTCGAGACTCACCTATATCGCGATTCGCTATCTTGCTTATGACATAGAGATGTCACCGGTGACCTGAGGGTATGGTATGCTTGGTCGAGTCCCTCGAGGGTATATCATCAAATCAGACTCATCTTGTAACGAAGGTGTTGACTTAACTGAGCATCATGGTTGGTCGAGTCCCTCGAGGCCATGGTGATTCGGAGGCCGAACAGGACGGGAATCACAAGGAGTTGTGATCGGCAAGAGTTGCCTACCTTTTAGGCTTAGTGTGATTGGTCGAGTCCCTCGAGGTTACACTAAGACGCTGATTGGATCTTGATCCCCACTAGAAATCTGTCGGAGACTTCCGTTTTACGTGCTGAGGGTGTCGCGTGACTCGATAGTAAAATAGTGGGAGCATATTAAGATAGAAGTCCATATCTTGATAGTTTATTTCTTGCAAAATCTGCATGTTATTCATTTCTGCTACATCTTTATTTTCAGAAAATGTCGTTTTCAAATCCCTTACGTGGCATACTTGATGTCAACCGCCTCACTGGTCCAAATTATACGGATTGGCTCCGTAACTTGAGAATTGTTCTCACAGCGGAGAAAATCGTGTACGTCCTTGATACAGTGATGCCTACGCCCGAAGAAGGGGCAAGCGAGGATGAGATCGCTCGCTACGTGAAGTACATTGATGACTCCACTCTTGCTCAGTGCTATATGTTGGGCTCTATGACTCCAGAGTTACAGAGACAACATGAAAAGATGGATGCCAGATCCATTCTCCTACATGTCCGTAAATTGTTTGAGGAACAGGGAAGGACTCAATGATATGAGATATCCAAGAGCCTTTTCCGCGCTAGGATGACTGAGGGGACACCGGTTCAGAACCATATCCTAAAGATGATTGAGTGGATAGAGAAACTCACAGGTCTAGGAATGGTCCTAGAGGATAACTTGTGTATGGACATTGTGCTTCAGTCCCTACCAGATTCCTTTTCACAGTTCATAATGAATTTTAATATGAACAAGCTTGAGGTGACTCTCCCAGAGCTCCTCAATATGTTGAGGGAGGTAGAGAGTACTATTAAGAAAGAGAAGCCAGTTCTCTACACTGGTGATACCAGAAAGAAAAGGAAAGTAGAAAGGTCCCTTAAGAAGGGAAAGGGCAAGGGCAAACAAGGTAAAGCAAAGGTTGCTAAGAAAGACCCAACAAAGGACAAAGGCCAGTGCTTCCACTGTGGTAAAGATGGGCACTGGAAGAGAAACTGCAAAGAGTACCTTGCAGAAAGGGCGAAACAAAAGCTTGATGAAGCTTCAGGTATATTCATGATCAATCTCCAATTGGCAGATTTTTGTGATAATGCATTGGTATTGGATACCAATATTGCTTATCACATCTATAATTTATTATAAATTCTAGCAAAGCCGAGGGGAGATTGACGAGAGGAATATTGCATAAAGGTTTGTTTATGCAAGACACTACTCCACATATCATGAATGTAAGTGTCTAAAAGGAAACGAGATGAGTTGAACAGTGCATACCTGTGGCATTGTAGGCTAGGTCACATCCATGAAAGAAGGATTCAAAAGTTGCTAAATGATGGATATCTAGATCCATTCGACTATATGTCTTATGCAACTTGTGAGCCTTGCATTCGTGGAAAATTGACCAACTCTCCATTTAGTGGAACTGGAGAGAGAGCCACTGAGTTGTTGGAACTCATACATAGTGATGTATGTGGACCCATGTCAACTCATGCCATTGGAGGTTACTCCTACTTCATTACATTTACTGATGATTTCTCAAGGTATGGATATGTGTACTTAATGAAGTACAAGTCCGAGGCCTTTGAGAAATTCGGAGAGTATAAGAATGAGGTGGAGAACCAGACTGGAAAGAGTATCAAAACTCTTCGATCAGATCGAGGAGGTGAGTACTTAAGTACAGAGTTTACTCAGTTCCTCAAGGACCATGGGATATTATCCCAATGGACACCTCCTTACACACCTCAGCTCAATGGTGTCTCTGAAAGGAGAAATCGTACTTTATTAGATATGGTACGGTCCATGATAAGTTTCGCTGACCTACCCATCTCATTCTGGGGATATGCCCTAGAAACCGCAGCTTACCTTCTGAACAGAGTTCCAACTAAGTCGGTAGTGTCTACACCATATGAGATATAGAAAGGGAAGAAGCCTGATCTTAAGGTTGTTAAGATTTGGGGCTGCCCAGCCCACGTTAAAAGACACAACCCCGATAAGTTAGAATCAAGGACAGAGCGATGCATATTTGTGGGATACCCCAAGGAAACTTGTGGGTATTATTTCTATCATCTCGAGGACCAAAAGGTCTTTGTAGCTAAGAGAGCAGTGTTCCTAGAGAAGGAACACATTCTTGGCGGAGACAGTGGGAGAATGATAGAGTTGAGCGAAGTTAGAGAACCAAGCTCAAGCACCACTCTACAGCCCGAGTCTGTTCAGGTACCTAATACACAAGTTTCAACTTTACGCAGGTCTGATAGAGTATCTCATCCTCCTGAGAGATATGTGGGACATATTAGAGGAGAGGATGCTGAGGATATTGATCCTCAGACCTACGAGGAGGCTATTATGAGTATAGACTCCGGGAAGTGGCAAGAAGCCATGAATTTTGAGATGGATTCTATGTACTCCAATAAGGTTTGGAACCTAGTTGATGCGCCCGAAGGTATTGTACCCATCGGTTGCAAATGGATCTTTAAGAAAAAGATCGGAGTAGATGGAAAGGTAGAGACCTATAAAGCAAGGCTAGTGGCTAAAGGGTATCGTCAAAGACAAGGTGTTGACTACGACGAAACCTTCTCACCCGTAGCAATGCTAATATCCATCAGAATTCTATTGGCTATTGCAGCACACTATGATTATGAGATCTGGCAGATGGATGTGAAAACCGCATTCCTCGATGAGAACCTCGAGGAGGAGGTGTATATGATGCAACCTGAGGGATTCGTGTCCAAGAACTGCCCAGATAAGGTGTGTAGGTTGCTTAGATCCATTTATGGACTAAAGCAAGCTTCCCGAAGTTGGAACATAAGATTTGATGAGGCAATCAGATCTTATGACTTCGTTAAGAACGAAGATGAGCCTTGTATATACAGGAAGGTAAGTGGGAGCGCTATCACCTTTTTGGTGTTATATGTGGATGACATCCTCATCATTGGGAATGACGTAGGAATGCTATCCACAGTAAAGACTTGGTTATCTAGACACTTCTCCATAAAGGACTTAGGGGAAGCATCCTATATCTTGGGGATTAGAATCTATAGAGATAGATCCAAAAGGATGCTTGGCTTGTCCCAGTCCAGGTACATAGAAACCATTGTCAAAAGGTTTGGCATGGAAAATTCCAAGAGAGGTCTCATACCGATGAGACATGGGATATCGCTTTCTACGAGTATGTCCCCAAAGACTCCAGAAGAAAGGGCGAACATGAATATAATACCTTATGCCTCAGCAATAGGGTCTATCATGTATGTCATGCTATGTACTAGGCCTGATATAGCGCATGCTCTGAGTGTCACGAGCAGGTATCAGGCGGATCCAGGCTTGGAGCACTGGAAAGCAGTAAAGTGTATCCTTAAGTACTTGAGAAGGACTAAGGATCTTTTACTAGTATATGGAGGTAATAGCCTTAAGATTGAAGGCTACACTGACTCAAGTTTTCAGTCTGATGTCGATGATAGCAAGTCGAATTCAGGGTATGTGTACACCTTGAATGAAGGAGCAATGTGCTGGAAGAGTTCCAAGCAAGATACCACTGCTGACTCGACCGCAGAGGCGGAGTACATTGCTGCATCGGATGCAGCAAAGGAGGGAGTCTGAGTGAAGAAGTTCATCACAGATTTGGGAGTCGATACAGATAGCGACAAGTCGACTTCCTTATATTGCGACAACTATGGGGTGATTACTCAAAAAAGGGAACCCGGGTCTCATCAGAAGTGTTCTGAGGAGGTTCCAGCTTATAAGAGAGATCATAACCCGAGGAGATGTAGCAGTGGAAAGAGTTCCATCCGAAGATAACATTGCAGATCCACTGACAAAGCCGTTGTCTCAGATTGTCTTTGAGCGTCACAGGAGTCTGATGGGGATCAGACACATAGGTGATTGGCTTTAGGTCAAGTGGGAGATTGCTAGTCATAGGTGCCCAGCAAGCCAATCACGTGAGTGATGGCACGTGTGACTTAATACAGAATCTTTTTGCTTATTATATTTTGGCGTATATCACTTTATAACTATTGCATAAATGCATATATATATTGTGATGTCCTTGGATTTGTACAATGGGAATCGGATCGTGATGAGATCACGATAATGAGATCGATTCACCTATAAACACATATCCTAAATAATCTCGGTCATAGGTTACTCGAGAGGGACATCGTGATAACCGGATAGACTGGTGTGCTGTATACCCGTCCATATGATGGATGCAGCTGGTCTCATAGCTGCTCGTGTAGGGACACTAGGGATACCGTACAGGTGCTCATTGGAGAATGAGTTCACTGATTGATCCGCTTACGGAATGCTGGATGGTTGATGATGCCTTATTGTCAGACAGCGATTCCGTAGTCCTAGTGGTGTATTTGGTCCTTAGACTTAAGACATTAAGGATGTCCTGTATGAGTGCTCCACTCTTTGATACCAGACTTATAGGTTTGGCTGTTCCCAGATCTAGTACAACTGGTCATTGGGAGTGGTAGTCGACCTTACGAGGGCTATTGAGTGTCAATAGAGGATCATCCACTCTCGGCGTCATGAGAGGAATATCCTATATGTTCTTGCTCAGACAAATCCCTGGCCAGGGTCATTCGGGTTGAGAGAGAAAGAGTTCTCTAGGAGAATCCGATTAGAGCGAGACTCGAGTAGAAACCGTATGGGTCTGACAGCACCATGCTCGATATACGGTCTCTGGGATATTAGATGGATGAGGGACTATAGGTACATAGTAACTGAGGACAGACAGGTCCAATGGATTGGATTCCCCTGTATCGTCTGGGGACTACGGCGTAGTGGCATAGTACGTCCGTAGTCGATGAGTCGAGTGAATTATTACAGAGATAATAATTCACTGAGTTAGAAGGAGTTCTGACAGGTATGACTCACGGCCAGCTCGATATTGGGCCTAGAGGGTCACACACATATGGTAGGCATTGCGATGAGTAGAGGTTCGGATATGAGATATCTGACGGAGCCCTTGTCTTATTGGATGCAGATCCAATACCCACTAGGGAAGGACCCATTAGGGTTTGACACGGGATCTCTATAAATAGGAGGGATTCATAGCCTCATAGGCTAGAGTCTTTGCTTGCCTTTCCTATTCTCCTCTCCCTCTCCACCTCAGAGTAGGCCTGGAGTTTTGAGGAGCGTCGTCGCAACCCTGCTGTGTGGATCACCGCTAGAGAGGAGGACGCTTGACCTCCTTCACCCTCTCCTAAGGATCTGCAAGGAAACAGGGATATACGATCTCCCTAGGTAACACAATCTCTATACGCAGTTTTGTGTTTTGTGGATTTTTTGCGCACCAATCTTCGCACGACGACGAACATCTTTTTGGGAATCGGGGATTTTGTTTTCTTGTTCTTCCGCTGCGCATATGATGTCGCCCCCAAGATTTCCCAACACTATCCATGCATGAGAGTGGACTTCCCTAGATGGGAAGAAGGAGACCCGATTGGTTGGATCTCGCGCGCGGAGCGATATTTTCAGTACCACAAAACCGCGGATGCATCTATGGTGAAAATTACAGCTATACATCTTGAAGGGGATGCTATACAGTGGTTTGACTGGTTTGAACATACTTATAGAGTCCTTTCATGGCAACAATTCAAAGAAGGACTGCTGATCCGCTTCAGACCAACCGATTACGAGAATATTGATGGACAACTAGCAAAGATCTGACAAACTTCCACCATTCAGGAGTACCAAACCAGGTTTGAAAGGTTATCTAATCAAACTCATGATTGGTCTCAAAAACAGCTATTGAGGACCTTCATTGAGGGCTTGAAGCTGGAGATCCGAGGAGAAGTTAAAGCGCGACAACCGTATACGCTTATGGCAGCCATCTCTTTCGCACGACATCAAGAGGAGCAATTGAACCATGAAGCTCGGAGGACTAGGGTCGCTCCTCAACCAGTAATATTGAAGCCCTTAGCCCCCCTGCTGTCGACCAAGTCTCTACACTAAAGAGGTTAACAAGAGAAGAGCTTCGGGAGCGATATGCGAAGGGGTTATGTTGGCATTGTGATGAGCCGTGGAGCCGTGAGCATCGTTGTAGTAAAGGGGGACTTCTTATGATTGAACCGATAGAAGAAGAGGTGATTGAACATCCAAAAGAGAGCCTTGAACATGAAGAAGAAGATGCAGAAGAAGAGCCATAACCGACCAAAGTTACTGTACATACACTAGTTGGCTACTCAATACCACAAACGATGAAAGTTGGAGGCCATCTCAAACAACAACCGATCACTGTTCTCTTCGACACGGGCAGCACTAATAACTTCCTAAATAGTAAGGTTGCTGTCTATATGAACTTACCTATTGAGAATTGTAGCAGGTTTGTCGTTAAGGTCGCCAACGGACGGATTTTGAAGTGTGATCATAGGTGCCCGCAAGTGAAACTGTTGTTGCAGGACCAAGAGATAATTGCATATTTCTTCCTCCTCTCTCTTGATGATCATGAGGCCATACTCAGAATTAAATGGTTGATGATATTGGGTGATATTTATTAGAATTTTATGCAACTAATTATAAAATTTTATAGTAAGGAGAAACAGGTGATATTGCACGGGAAACGTAAGGGCGACGTAACGACGATTTGCACACAACAAATGGAGAAGGTTTTGCATAAAACATGCAGCGGCTTTTTGGTACAACTTGAGCAACAAACTAAGGGAGAGCCAACAAAATTTGAAGATCCAAATCTACTTCCTTTGCTTGCTGAATTTTCAGATATATTTGACGAACCGCGCAACCTACCTTTTACCCGTCGGTATGATCATTGTATAATGATTCTTCCAAGCAAATCTCCAGCAAATGCTCAGCCATATCAATATCCACATCTCCAGAAGGATGAAATAGAAAGGATTGTAAAAGAGATGCTCAAAACAGGAGTTATTCGGCCATGTTGCAGCCCCTACTCTTCACTAGTGCTCCTCATACGAAAGAAGGATGGAATATGGCGATTATATGTTGATTACCGAGCTCTCAATGGCATAACCATCAAGGATAAATACCCTATTCCAGTTGTAGATGAGTTGCTAAGGGAGCAAAAATCTTCACAAAGCTGGACCTTCGATCCGGGTATCATCAAATACGAGTATGCGAAGAAGACATACCGAAAACCACCTTTTGAACACACAACAACCATTATAAATTTTTGCTTTCTTCATAAGAAGGTGGAATATCTTGGGCATATCATATCAGAGGAAGGTGTGATAGTAGACCCCTTCAAAATTGGATCAATGCAAAACTGGCTGACCCCGAGGAACATAAAATTGCTACATGGCTTTCTGGGTTTAACAGGCTACTACTGCAAGTTCGTGAAAAACTATGGAGAGATCAGTGCACCACTTACTTCCTTACTAAAAAAGATGTCTTCTAATGGTCGGACAGAGCCTCCGCTGCCTTCGACAAACTTAAGGCAGCCATGACGACGACGATGGTGCTAACACTACCAGATTTCAACCGACCCTTCATTATTGAGGCCGACACATCTGGAGTCGGAATTGGAGTCATTCTCATGCAAGATGGACGACCACTCATATACATTAGCAATGCATTATCTCCCTCCCATCAAAATAAGTCAACATATGATAAGGAGATGCTCGTCATTGTGCGCGCAGCAACGAGGTGGAGACCCTACTTGATTGGCCGACGATTTCAAATTAAAACCGACCATAAAAGCCTCAAGTACTTTTTGGAGCGAAAAATATCATCCCCTGAGCAGCAAAAAAGGGTAATAAAACTTCTTGGATTTGATTATGAAATAACTTACAAAAAGGAGAAAGATAATGTTCTTGTAGATGCGCTTTCGCAACTACCCGAGCAAGTTGAAGTTTCGATCATTTCACTTCCGACCAGTGACTTTCTTAAGGATATTAAGATGGAATGACAGGAAGATTCAGAGACTAGTAAGATTATTAAAAAATTGGAGGAAGCACCAAGCCCCATGGCTCATTACAATTGGGACTCAAAAGAATTACACTATAAGGGACGCATTGTGCTTACGATAAATTCTACTTGCATCTTCACGAGCAGATTTTGGACAAAGTTATTCCATATGCAGGGTACTAAATTGAAAAAGAGTATGGCATATCACCCACAAACCGACGACCAGACGAAAGTTTTAAATAGGTGCTTGGAGACAGCCCAAAGCCACCCACCAAATATGACTACCCAAAGAGAATTCCAGACCCAGCCAAGTGCCATTATTGATCGACGGATCGTGACTCGACGACGACGACCCACTAATGAAGTGCTAATACAGTGGGCGAACCTACCAATAGAAGATGCCACTTGGGAGAACTATGACGACTTGAAGATCAAATTCCCAGAATTCACGAATCATCAGCCTTGAGGACAAGGCTGATTTGAAGAGGGCGGGTCTGTTAGGACTCTAGCTTGGAGAGTCCTAATTGAGAGGGACATTCATGTAAAACTGTTAGGACTCTAGCTAGGAGAGTCCTAATTGAGAGGGACATTCTGTTAGGACTCTAGTTAGGAGAGTCCTAATTGAGAGGGGCATTCATGTAGGAGGTTTTTTCTTAGAGAAGAATTAGGAGTTGTAAGGGAATAGGAGTCTTGAGTAGGAGTCCTATTAGGAGTTGGTTAGAAGTAAGAGTCTTAAGTAGGAGTCATATTAGGAGTTAGGGTTTAGAAGCCCTATAAATAGCCATGTATTCCTTCTCTTTTCATAAGCAATAGATAAATCTTTTCTGCAGCCTTTGAGCAGTAACTTGGAGGGAGGAACTCCTATAGAGTTCCAAGGAGGCCGATCCCCTAAAGAGATCAATCCCAAGTTTAGAATCTGCAAAGGTTCTAACAGTGATGTTTGTAACTCTGCTCACAAATAAATACATCAGGTAACCAGATCAAGGATCAAGGCACAAGGCATTGTGATCATAGTGAGTAACATAAAGAGTTTACAATACACATACAAACTCATTCAGGCGGTGAAAAATTAAAATGCCTAAATAAAGAGTCAATTTGTCGATGAATTTGCTGCAGCTAAGATAGGATTTGATCTTGTCGATGTTCAAGCCATTCTTGTCTTTGTTCAAATCGGTCCATCCGAATCCCAATATCTTCGACAGATGATGTATGAGCTGGCTGAAATGAATGTGTTTCCTCAAAGGGACAGATCGGAGGAGATTGAGTACCCCTAAAGACTGGTGTTTCCGGTTCTGGTTCAGGTTGAGGGGGATCGGTTCTTCTAGGCATTCTAACCCAGTTACCGTTTCTATAAACACATTTTAATCGGTGAAGTAGATTTTTATTTTTTATGCTAAACCTATCTACTTTTATTACTTCTTCTTCCGGTGGTATTAGAATATCGTAGGCTTTCAGTATTCTAGTGATTATACCACCATATGGAAGTATCATGTCTTTCTTAGATAGTTCTAACATGTTTTGCTGGATAAGGTAACCAAGACAGATGTCATGTTCTTTCATGATCAAATACATAGTTCCTAATTCTAATTTGCTTACTTCATCATGATGGTATTGTTTAGGGAGAATGATGCTAGTTAGGATATGATGAAGTACCTTAGTGTTTAGTGGCAGTAGATGTTCACAACTTTTAGGAACAAATGTTAAGTTGGGATTGGCGAAAATAGTTCCTAAGGCTTCAACATATGTTGTCCCAATAGTTTCATCATCCCATGATCCTCTAAAGTAAAGTCCTCTACTTTTTATGGGAATGCCTATCATGTCGCAAATGAATTTATCCGTAATGGAGATGTGTTGTCTTAAGAGATAGGTATACATTCTTTCTTCTTCATCTACTTGTATGTTGTTGTAAAACAATCTAACAAGTCTTGGATAGATGGGTTCATTAATTTGTAAAATAGGGAGTAGATCTAAGTTTGCAAACCATTGGATTGTCTCTAAGTCTCTTAATTCATTTAAATCAACATGTTTTCCCTTATTGACACTCATAAGTTCGAAAGATGAAAACTTTTCAGCATGATATTTTGAATCAAAAAGGGTAAGATCAAAATCTTCCACTAATCTCCTCTTCCCTTTGTCCCTTGAGGATCTTCTTGACACAGGAGTGTCTAATTTGCTACAATCTGCTCATATGGATCATACTGATAATATGATATTTTTTTCAGCCAACAATATTGCTACGTAATCTTCAACTCAGCCTACTCAGATAAGACAGCTCATCAGCATATTCCCAGCACAAAGGAATACATTAATGGAGATTGTTGGCAATTGTAAAGCTGTATCATGGTGCTTTTCTTCATGGCTAAAGAATTCATTAATGGAGTTGGTTGGCAGCTATAAAGCACTTAATTTCGAAATTTCCTATGCATGAAGGGTTGTTTCATGCACTAGTATTTATTTTGGGGTTTAGGGCTTAGAAGAGATTTTTAGAAAACTGAGGATATTGATAGAAGCTCTCTTGGAGTGCTCTTTTGAACTCTATATCTCTTGGATGCGTCCTTGAGTGGTGAGTCTTTTGCTCTCAGTTCTGTATCCTTGTTTATTATCATTAGGGTGGTGATCTTCTATATCCTTTTGATTTTTAAACTTGGTGGTGAGCTATATTTCGTTTTACCGAAGTTTCTTCAAGAGTTCGTTCATTGCCTTCTGTGATATTTTCTATCTGTACAACTATTCTATTGGTGTTCTTTCGAAATCCATTCTGCATTTTTACCCTCCCCGGTATCACTTCTAGACCCCATAACTACTATTGTTTAGGAGGATAGTAATGAGCAAGAGTAAATGAATCAAAAACAGAATTTAAGGGCTTCTTAGAGAATACATTAGTGAGATCTTCAAGAGGGGGAAAGATTATTGATCTTTTGCTTCGAAATGAGGAGTATTTGGTATGCTATGAGGGGAGAAATGGAGGTGGAGAAGCTTTGGAAGAGTAAAGAGGGGAAAGGAGTGAGTTGGGGTCGGTTCCACCGCCGGCCCTAGCTCGGGTTAAAAAGGGGCAGAGTTGCGGGTGGTTGCACCTCTGGCTGGGGCGGTGCCACTGCCTGCAGCACTTGTTCTGACCGCAGTGTGATCTGATTTGAGAGTTTTTGACTTGAGAAGAATTTTCATTCAGAGCAATCAACTTTACTTACGTAATTACGTAAGAGTTTTCATTTTAAGATAAGAACTTTTGCACGATCAAGATAGATCTTTTGATGTGCATACTCTCAATGTCGAACATATGTTTGTGACAGTTTGTTCAAGTTGGTAAGCCTTGCAAGTTCATGACAAACTTAGTCAGTTCATTATATAGAGTTGGATTCGAAAGTTACGAATAGATAAAATCGATGGGTTCGAAAATCCATAGGATATGTGAATTGAGAATCATGGGTTTCCAATTCTGAGAAATCAAATAGGGTTGTATCTAAATCGCATTTGTGATTTTCAATTTCTAATCTTCATCTGTTATTTAGGCTAGAGAGCATCGCGAGTTCTTTTTGGATCTCGGGTCATGAATATCGAGAATCCAAGGAGCAGGATATTATTTCTTGCTCCAGCTTATAATTTTTTATGTCTTCACAGGAACGGATGATTTTTAGGTACCCATTTGCTTTTGGGTGCCTCAAAAATATATCTACATTGTTTATCATGTTGCATAGAATTTATCATGGTTCCTTTAGGAACCCAAATTAGTTTGTTCGGATTAATTTTTTTGAATGGACAATATGAGTTTTGTGTCCAAGTTTGCAACAAAAGTTGCATTTGCTTTGGTGTCGAACATGTAAGATGGGGCCTTTTATGAAGGTGGTTGGATTTTGGTGAGGACTTCTCACAAATCCGATTCCACTTCTTTTGGGAACGTGACACGGGAGTGTCTAATTTGCTACAATCTGCTCATATAGATCATACTGATAATATGATATTTTTTTCAGCCAACAATATTGCTACATAATCTTCAACTCAGCCTACTTAGATAAGACAGCTCATCAGCATATTCCCAGCACAAAGGAATACATTAATGGAGTTGGTTGGCAGCTGTAAAGTTATATCATGATGCTTTTCTTCATGGCTAAGGAATTCATTAATGGAGTTGGTTGGCAGTTGTAAAGCACTTAATTTCGAAATTTCCTATGCATGAAGGGTTGTTTCATGCACTAGTATTTATTTTGGGGTTTAGGGCTTAGAAAAGATTTTAGAAAACTGAGGATATTGGTAGAAGCTCTCTTGGAGTGCTCTTTTGAACTCTGTATCTCTTGGATGCGTCCTTGAGTTGTGAGTCTTTTGCTTTCAGTTCTGTATCCTTGTTTATTATCATTAGGGTGGTGATCTTCTGTATCCCTTTTGATTTTTAAACTTGGTGGTGAGCTATATTTCGTTTTACCGAAGTTTCTTCAAGAGTTCGTTCATTGCCTTCTGTGATATTTTATATCTGTACAACTGTTCTATTGGTGTTCTTTCGAAATCCATTCTGCATTTTTACCCTTCCCGGTATCAGTTTGGTATCAGAGCTCATGGAAAAGATATAGTTGGTGAAGGTAGCGACCACGAAGATGACGTTGAGTCGTTGAGGCTGCAGCTACGAAAATTGTTGCGTTGCCTACAAGAAAAAAATGAGATAATCGACGAACTTTAAAGTAGACATAACCAACATGAAAATGAAGCTCGAGAGTTTACTTCTGATGATGATACACCTCTTCCAAGGGAGTCGAGAAGATGTCGGAGAAGAAATGAAGTCCAAGACGAGTGGCAGAATAAATATAACCCTAGATTTGATATTCCAGAATTTGAAGGTAAAATAAATGTTGATGACTTTATCGATTGGCTTAATACAGTAGAAAGAATTTTCGATTTTCATGAACCATCAAAACAAAAGATGGTCAAACTTGTGGCGCTCAAACTCAGGCAGAATGCATCTTTTTGGTGGGAAAATCTGAAGAAACAAAGAGTACGTGAGGAGAAGAGTAAGATCGTTACATGGGAGAAAATGAAAAGGGAGCTAAAGAGAAAATATTTACCTCATAATTATAGGCAAGAGATCTTTCTCAAAATACATGATTTCAAGCAAAAAGATCTTAGTGTGGAGGAGTATACTACAGAATTTGATAATTTGATGTTAAAAGGAGAACTTGTGGAACAAACAATTACAAGATACTTGGGAGGTCTGAAGTATGAGATTGCTAAAGTTGTTCAGCTACAGCCATATTGGTCGTTGAATGATGTGAGCAAGCTGGCATTAAAAGTTGAAAAGCAACAGAAGTTTGAAAAGAGTTTTCGGTATGGCTCAAAAGAAGGCTACACAAAAGGAGGAAGTTCCAAGCCTACTGTCCAAAGCAAGGTGATATCGAAGGTACAAGAAAAGGGTGAAGAATCTGCGGGCAGCAAAAAAACACCTAATTCTTCTACCCCAAGTGGCCGAAAATGCTTCAAATGTCATGGTTTTGGGCATATCGCATCAGATTGTCCAAATAGAAGGATTGTAACTTTGGTTGAAGATCATAGTGATGGAGGAGAAGATAAAACTGATGACGAACCAAAATACGATGATGATGAGGAAGAGATTACTTATGCTGATCATGGTTTGTCTATTGTACTGCAACGTAATTTACAAGTGTCATATGTGGCCGACGATGAAAGTTGGGTGAGAAAAAATGTGTTTCACACTAAATGCACTTCTCTTGGCAAAGTATGCTTGGTAATCATCGACAGCGGTAGCTTTGAGAATGTGGTATCTTTGGAGATGGTACAGAAGCTAAAGTTGGACACCATCCCTCATCCGCATCCATACCAGTTATGTTGGCTGCAAAAAGGAAATGACATCAATGTAACTAAAAGATGTTTAGTTTCATTTTCTATTGGCAAGTATTATAAAGATGAAGTATGGTGTGATGTTGCTCCTATGGATGCTTGTCATTTGCTGTTGGGAAGACCTTGGCATTATGATAGAAGGGTGTTGTATGACGGCTTCAAACATACTTATTCTTTTAAGGTGAATGAAAAGAAGATTATTTTAGCTCCATTACAACCAATCCGAAATCAGTGTACCAAAAAAGAAAGTTAGCGCTTTTATGTCCTATGGTGAATGCAAAGATGAATTAGACAAGGGTGGTCATGTTATGGCTCTACTAGTAGTAGAAGAAAATGAACAACACAAGGAGACACCAGAAATCATGAAACAAATCTTGGAAGAGTTTGAAGATGTTATACCAGAAGAGATTCCACATGGCCTTCCACCCTTGAGAGATATCCAGCATCACATTGATCTTATTCCTGGGGCTGTTCTACCTAATAAGGCAGCATATAGAATGAGTCCCAAGAAGCATGAAGAACTTCAAAGGCAAGTTGATGAATTGGTTAAAAAAGGGTTAATCCGGGAAAGCATGAGTCCTTGTACGGTTCCTGCTTTGTTAGTGCCTAAGAAGGATGGTTCTTGGAGAATGTGCGTGGACAGTCGCACCATCAACAAAATCACAATGGACTATCGCTTTCCTATTCCAAGGTTAGATGATTTACTTGATCAATTGTATGGTGCTTGTATTTTCTCAAAAATTGATTTGAGGAGTGGCTATCATCAAATAAGAATGAGGCCCGGAGATGAGTGGAAAACAACATTTAAAACTAGAGAAGGCTTATATGAATAGTTGGTTATGCCATTTGGGCTATCTAATGCTCCTACACCTTTATGAGATTTATGAATCACATACTTAAGCCATGCATTGGAATATTTGTTGTAGTTTATTTTGATGATATATTGGTGTACAGCAAGAGCGAAGAGGAGCATATGAATCATCTGAAAGAGATCTTTCTTATTTTGAGGCATCAAAAGCTTTATGCTAATCTAAAGAAGTGTGATTTCTTTACTTCTAGTGTGGTGTTTCTGGGGTATGTTGTTTCAAAAAATGGAATCATGATGGATCAAAGTAAGGTAGAGGCTATTCTCAGTTGGCCAACACTTGCTTCGTTGCATGATGTGAGGAGTTTCCATGGCTTAACTTCGTTTTACAGAAGATTTATCAAGGGTTTCAGCTCTATTGTCGCTTCAATGACCAAATGTCTGAAATGTGACAAATTCAAATGGACTAGTGAGGCTAACGATGCTTTAGAGCTTTTGAAAAGAAAGGTTACTGAAGCTCCTATCTTAGTTCTACCAAATTTTGATAATGTGTTTGAAGTTGAATGTGATGCATCTAATGTGGGAATTGGTGCTGTTTTGAGTCAAGACGAAAGGCCCATTGCATTTTTTAGTGAAAAGTTGAATGATACAAGAAAGAAATACTCTACTTATGATAAGGAGTTTTATGCAATTTATCGAGCTTTGTCACATTGGAGTCAATATCTTCTCGCCAAGCCATTTGTTCTATATTCTGATCATGAGGCATTAAAGTTCATTAATCACCAGCACAAGCTAAATAAGAGGCATGCAGCTTGGGTGGAGTTCTTACAATCTTACAACTTTACAATTAAGCACAAATCTGGTGTTCAAAATGTAGTTGCTGACGCATTGAGCAGAAAGCATTCTTTATTATCAGCAATGGAAGTCAAAGTGGTTGGATTTGAAACATTCAAAGATCTATATGAGAATGATGTGGATTTTGGCTCGATATGGCAGAATTGTAAATCAGGTTCCTTTCAACAATTTTCTATCTTTGATGGTTTTCTTTTTCGAGCTAATGCTTTGTGTGTTCCATCTTGTTCAATCAAATTCTAGCTGAAGCTCATGGTTGTGTTTTGGGAGGACATTTCGGTAGGGACAAGACTCTAGCTCTTGTTCAATCAAATTTCTACTGGCCTAAAATATTCAGAGATGTGGATAGACATGTGAAGCAATGCCGAATGTGTCATTTGGCAAAAACAAGAAGTCAAAATTCTGGTTTGTACACTCCATTGCCAGTGCCAAATGCTCCATGGGAGGATGTGAGTCTTGATTTCGTTTTGGGATTGCCAAGAACTCAAAAGAACAAGGATTCTATCATGGTTGTTGTTGACAGATTTTCAAAAATGTCTCACTTTATTCCATGCAATAAATCAAATGATGCATCTCATATTGCGGATTTATATTTTAAGGAGATTATTAAATTGCATGGTATTCCAAGAACTATGGTGTCTGATCGAGATTCAAAATTTGTTAGTCATTTTTGGAGAACTCTTTGGAGGAGGCTGGGTACTTCTTTGAATTTCAGCAGCTCGCATCATCCACAAACCGATGGGCAAACTAAGGTAACAAACCGAAGCTTGGGAAATTTACTTAGAAGCTATGTTGGCAAGAATATTAAGCAATGGGATGTCATTCTTCCACAAATTGAGTTTGCCTATAATCGTTCTATGTATCATAGTCTTGGTAAGAGTCCTTTTGAGGTAGTTTATGGTGCTAATCCTGCTGGTTCTTTGGACTTAATCCCTCATTCTACAATAAAGCAATTTAGTGGGGATGCTGATGAAAGAGCTAAGCAGATAAAGAAGCTACATGAGGGTGTGAAAGCAACCATTTGAGAAACAAAATGAGAGGTACATGCAAGCTGCTAACAAACACAAAAAACTTGTGGAGTTTAATGTAGGTGATTTGGTTTGGATTCATCTAAGGAAGGAGAGGTTTCCATCGGGAAAATTTGGAAAACTGAAACCTAAGGCTGATGGTCCATTCAAGGTGCTTAAGAGAATTGGAAAAAATGCTTATGAGATTGAGCTACCTAAAGATTACAGAGTATCCCCAACATTTAATGTGGCTGACTTAAGTCCTTTTTATAATCATGATGACGAAACAAACAAGAACTTGAGGATCAGTCTTTTTCAACCAGAAGAGATTGACACGGGAGTGTCTAATTTGCTACAATCTGCTCATATGGATCATACTGATAATATGATATTTTTTTCAGCCAACAATATTGCTACATAATCTTCAACTCAGCCTACTCAGATAAGACAGCTCATTAACATATTCCCAGCACAAAGGAATACATTAATGGAGTTGGTTGGCAGTTGTAAAGCTGTATCATGATGCTTTTCTTCATGGCTAAGGAATTCATTAATGGTGTTGGTTGGCAGTTGTAAAGCACTTAATTTCAAAATTTCCTATGCATGAAGGGTTGTTTCATGCACTAGTATTTATTTTGGGGTTTAGGGCTTAGAAAAGATTTTAGAAAACTGAGGATATTGGTAGAAGCTCTCTTGGAGTGCTCTTTTGAACTCTATATCTCTTAGATGCATCTTTGAGTGGTGAGTCTTTTGCTTTCAGTTTTGTATCCTTGTTTATTATCATTAGGGTGGTGATCTTCTGTATCCCTTTTGATTTTTAAACTTGGTGGTGAGCTATATTTCGTTTTACCGAAGTTTCTTCAAGAGTTTGTTCATTGCCTTCTGTGATGTTTTCTATCTGTACAACTGTTCTATTGGTGTTCTTTCGAAATCCATTCTGCATTTTTACCCTTCCCGGTATCAGAACGTGACCCTTGTTTGCAAGGATCATGTTCAATGATTTGCTACCAACCTTAAGTAGCAAGTTTTCCTTTTGGAGAGTTTCTAGATCATGGCATTTTGTGCATGAACTTAAACTATCATGATATTCAGTTTTTAACTTATCAAAATTACAAGTAAGACTATCATGCTCCTTTTATAGCAATTTATATTTTCTACTAATAATCTTGCATTCATCAAATAAGTCATGGAAGACATTTAATAATTCATCAAATGATAAATCTGCATCTATTAAATTCGTTACCTCCTCTCCGATGACCATTAAGGTGTAATGAGCAACTTGCTCGGTGTTGGACTCCTCTTCTTTGGACATGCTCGAGTCATCCCATGTTGCTTTAAGCGCCTTCTTCTTTAATGTTCTCTTCTTGACTTGGGGACAATCACTCTTGTAGTGTCCCGGCTTCTTGCACTCATAACAAATAACTTGGTCCTTCTTGGGTTTAATTTATTTTTTGTTTCATTCTTAAACTTGTTTCTTTTAATGAATTTTTTAAATTTTCTTGTTAGAAGTGCCAAGTCATCGTCACAGTCCTCATCACTTGAGTTTTCTCTCAAGTGGTCTTCTGAAATTTTAAGTGCCATATCCTTTCTGTTCTTTGGAAGGATGTCTTCTTGCTCTTCATAAGCTTTGCAAGTCATCTCGTAGGTCATTAATGACATGATTAGTTTTTCAAGAGGGAAGTTGTTTAGATCTTTCGCCTCTTGAATAGCATTAATGACTTTAGGATCCCAACTCTTAGGAAGGGATCTTAGAATCTTATTTACGAGTTCAAAATTTGAAAAACTTTTTCCAAGTCTTTTTAGACCGTTGACGACATCCATGAAACGGGTAAACATGTCGCCGATAGTCTCACTTGGTTTCATCCGAAAAAGTTCGAAAGAGTGTAACAAAAGGTTGATTTTTGACTCTTTCACTCTACTTGTGCCTTCGTGAGTCACTTCGAGTGTGTGCCAAATATCAAATGCGGTTTCACAAACCGAAACACGGTTGAACTCGTTTTTATCAAGTGCACAAAATAAGGCATTCATAGCCTTTGCATTAAGAGCGAAAGCCTTCTTCTCCAATTCATTCCAATCGATCATTGGAAGAGAAGACTTCAAAAATCCATTTTCGACAAGATTCCAAAGTTTAAAATCCATAGAAATAAGAAAGATCCTCATTCGGGTCTTCCAATAGGTGTAGTCCGTCCCATTGAACATGGGTGGACGTGTAGTAGAGTGGCCCTCTTGGTTTCCGGCGTATGTCATCTCTCTTGGGTTTTAATCCGTTTGAGAGTTAACCCCGCTCTGATACCAATTATTAGGATCAAGAGCACTAAGAGGGGGGGGGGGGGGGGGGGGGGGGGTGAATTAGTGCAGCGGAAATCTTTCGACGATGAAAACGTTTGAACGATAAAAACAATTTTGGTGTGAAAGCCGATTCTAAGATTACTTTAATTTAAGATCAAGTGAGATGACGTTAAAGTCAATCTATGAAGGAAGTTTGCAGTTATGATGAAAACCAGAATATGAGCGCAAACTGAAATATGACGTTCGTACGAATAAACTAATTTACGTCTACATGCTAATTCGTAAATCACTTGATTAGGCGAGATGCAGCTTAAGCAAGGATATTAAGGCAGTTTGCAGTTAAGATAGAAATCAAAATGTAAACCCAAACTGAAATATGATGATCGTACGAAAAAACAGATTTACGTCTAAATGCTGATTCGGAAAGTAGAAAGCTGAAACCCGATCGTATATGCACAAAAAGCAGTAAGCTTTAGAGGAGGTTTGCAGTAAAGATAAAATGCTCAAAGTAAATGCAAACCGAGATTTATGGTGGTTCGGTCAATCTTGACCTACTCCACTTTTGGCTTCCTCCACCGATGAGGTCACCGACGTCAACTAGAGGCCTTCCTTCAATAGGCGAAGGCCAACCACCCTTTTATAATTTCACTCCTTTTGACGGACTTAGGAGACAACCCTTACAGAATTTTCTCTCCTCTCCTCTCTTTACAGCTCAGAACTTAGAAGAAAAGAGGGAGAAGGACTTTTGGCCTTTACAACAATTTTGAGCTCTAAAAATCACAGAACAAGATCAAGATTTCGGTATGTATTCTGTACCCTTTCAGTGCTGAATGGGTGGGGTATTTATAGGCCCCAACCCAGTTCAAATTTGGAGCTCAAAACTGTCAATTCCCGGAATTTTGGGATCAGGCGGTTGCACCTCCTGACTGGAGCGGTTGCACTGCCTGGCAAAGCTCGAAGACTGAGCCTCTGGGCAGTGCCACCTCCTGTCAGGGGTGGTTGCACCTCCTGCCAGAGCTCAAAGACCGAGCTCAGGCGGTGCAACCTCCTGACTGAGGCAGTTGCACCGCTCAGCCAATGCTCGGAGACCGAGCCCAAGCGGTACCACCTCCTGTCAGGGGAGGTTGCACCACCCAGTCTCGCCCGGAGACTGAGCCCAGGCGGTGCCACCGCCTGGCTAGAGCGGTTGCACCTCCCAGTCTCGCTTGGAGATTGAGCCTAGGCGGTGCAACCTCCTGCCTTTGGCGGTTCAACCGCCTGGCAGAAATTAGGGTCCGAATGGGTTGATTCATTCGGCCCAATTTGGGTTTTTTAGGGGCTCAATTGCCCCATGATTAAGTTAATGGGATCACCTCCCATTTCCAACTTAATCATTGTGCTAACTACGATATTCCCTAAGACATTTGCTGCAACTTGTTCCGGTGCGTCAATCGCTTCTTCCGGCGAGCTTCCGGCGAACTTCCGTCGATCATCCGATGAACCCTCGGTGATGCTCCTGCGGACTTCCGGCAAACTCCTGGACTTGTGACAATCCACTTGGCGAGTTCCGACGAGCTTCTTTGGCAAGCTCATGGACTTCTTGGATTTGTTCCTGCAGAACCTCCGACGACTGTCCGAACTTCCATGGAACTCTCGAACTCCCAACGTGATCATTGTCTTGACTCCGACGTAACTCCTGCTGCATGTCTTACTTTTATCGTAGTTAATCCTGCATACCTATCTCAACATATGGATTAGATAACAAATGACAATTGACTTCATCATCAAAATCCGAGATTCAACAGATCTTCAAGTCATCATAGTTCTCCCAAGTGGCATCTTCTGTTAGTAGGTTTGCCCACTGTATTAGCAATTCAGTAGTGGATCATCGTCGTCGAGTCACGATCCGTCGATCAATAATGGCACTTGGTTGAGTCTGAAGTTCTCCTTGGGTAGTCATATTTGGTGGGTGGCTTTGGACTGTCTCCAAGCACCTATTTACAACTTCCGTCTGGCCGTCGGTTTATGGGTGATATACCATACTCCTTTTCAATTTAGTACCCTGCATATGGAATAACTTTGTCCAAAATCTGCTCGTGAAGATGCAAGTCGAATTTATCATAAGCACAATGCGTCCCTTATAGTGTAATTCTTTTGAGTCCCAATTGTAATGAGCCATGGGGCTTTGTGCTTCCTCCAATTTTTTTATAATCTTACTAGTCTCTGAATCTTCCTGCCATTCCATCTTAATATCCTTAAGAAAGTCGCTAGTCGGAAGTGAAACGGCCGAAACTTCAACTTGCTCGGGTAGCTGCGAAAGCGCATCTGCAAGAACATTCTCTTTCCCCTTTTTGTAAGTTATTTCATAATCAAAT
This sequence comes from Musa acuminata AAA Group, assembly GCF_036884655.1. NCBI lineage: Eukaryota > Viridiplantae > Streptophyta > Magnoliopsida > Zingiberales > Musaceae > Musa > Musa acuminata. Next base: position 8,735,461 of record NC_088358.1, on the reverse strand, counting down.
CTAAGAAGTTTTATTACCCATTTTTGTTGCTCAGGGGATGATATTTTTCGCTCCAAAAAGTACTTGAGGCTTTTATGGTCGGTTTTAATTTGAAATCGTCGGCTAATCAAGTAGGGTCTCCACCTCGTTGCTGCGCGCACAATGGCGAGCATCTCCTTATCATATGTTGACTTATTTTGATGGGAGGGAGATAATGCTTTGCTAGTGTATGTGAGTGGTCGACCATCTTGCATGAGAATGGCTCCAATGCTGACTCCAGATGCGTCGGCCTCAATAATGAAGTGTCGGTTGAAATCTGGTAGTATTAGCAACGGCGTCGTCGTCATGGTTGCCATAAGTTTGTCGAAGCAGTGGAGGCTCTGTCCGACCATTGTAAGACATCTTTTTTCAGTAAGGAAGTAAGTGGTGCACTGATCTCTCCATAGTTTTTCACGAACTTACAGTAGTAGCCTGTTAAACCCAGAAAGCCATGTAGCAATTTTATGTTCTTCGGGGTCAGCCAGTTTTGTATTGCTCCAATTTTGAAGGGGTCTACTACCACACCTTTCTCTGATATGATATTCCCAAGATATTCCACCTTCTTTTGAAGAAAGCAAAAATTCATAGTGGTTGTTGTGTGTTCAAAAGGTGATTTTCGGTATGTCTTCTTCACATACTCGTATTTGATGATACACAGATCGAAGGTCCAGCTTTGTGAAGATTTGTGCTCCCTTAGCAACTCATCTACTATTGGAATAGGGTATTTATCTGTTAGAACCCTTGCAGATTCTAAACTTGGGGTTGATCTCTTTAGGGGATCGGCCTCCTTGGAACTCTATAGGGGTTCCTCCCTCCAAGTTGCTGCTCAAAGGCTGCAGAAAAGATTAATCTGCTCATGAAAAGAGAAGAAATACATGGCTATTTATAGAGCTTCTAAACCCTAACTCCTAATAGGACTCCTACTTAAGACTCTTACTTCTAACCAACTCCTAGTAGGACTCCTAGTCAAGACTCCTATTCCCTTACAACTCCTAATTCTTCTCTAAGAAAACACCTCCTACATGAATGCCCCTCTCAATTAGGACTCTCCTAGCTAGAGTCCTAACAGAATGTCCCTCTCAATTAGGACTCTCCTAGCTAGAGTCCTAACGGTTTTACATGAATGTCCCTCTCAATTAGGACTCTCCAAGCTAGAGTCCTAACACACCCGCCCTCTTCAAATCAGCCTTGTCCTTGAGGCTGATGATTCGTGAATTTTGGGAATTTGATCTTCAAGTCGTCATAGTTCTCCCAAGTGGCATCTTCTATTGGTAGGTTCGCCCACTGTATTAGCACTTCATTAGTGGGTCATCATCGTCGAGTCACGATCCGTCGATCAATAATGGCACTTGGCTGGGTCTGGAGTTCTCTTTGGGTAGTCATATTTGGTGGGTGGCTTTGGGCTGTCTCCATGCACCTATTTAAAACTTTCGTCTGGCCGTCGGTTTGTGGGTGATATGTCATACTCCTTTTCAATTTAGTACCCTGCATATGAAATAACTTTGTCGAAAATCTGCTCGTGAAGATGCAAGTAGAATTTATCGTAAGAACAATACGTCCCTTATAGTGTAATTCTTTTGAGTACCAATTGTAATGAGCCATGGGGCTTGGTGCTTCCTCCAATTTTTTTATAATCTTACTAGTCTCTGAATCTTCCTGTCATTCCATCTTAATATCCTTAAGAAACTCGCTGGTCGAAAGTGAAACAGCCGAAACTTCAACTTGCTCGGGTAGCTGCGAAAGCGCATCTGCAAGAACATTCTCTTTCCCCTTTTTGTAAGTTATTTCATAATCAAATCCAAGAAGTTTTATTACCCTTCTTTGCTGCTCAGGGGATGATATTTTTCGCTCCAAAAAGTACTTGAGGCTTTTATGGTCGGTTTTAATTTGAAATCGTCGGCCGATCAAGTAGGGTCTCCACCTCGTTGCAGCGCGCATAATGGCGAGCATCTCCTTATCATATGTTGACTTATTTTGATGGGAGGGAGATAATGCCTTGCTAGTGTATATGAGTGATCGACCATCTTGCATGAGAATGGCTCCAATTCTGACACCAGATGCATCGGCCTCAATAATGAAGGGTCGGTTGAAATCTGGTAGTGTTAGCACCGGCGTCGTCGTCATGGCTGCCTTAAGTTTGTCGAAGGCAGCAGAGGCTCTGTCCGACCATTGGAAGACATCTTTTTTTAGTAAGGAAGTAAGTCATGCATTGATCTCTCCATAGTTTTTCATGAACTTGCAGTAGTAGCCTGTTAAACCCAGAAAGCCATGTAGCAATTTTATGTTCCACGGGGTCAGCCAGTTTTGCAATGCTCCAATTTTGAAGGGGTCTACTGCCACACCTTCCATTGATATGATATGCCCAAGATATTCCACCTTCTTATGAAGAAAGCAAAAATTCATAGTGGTTATTGTGTGTTCAAAAGGTGGTTTTCGGTATGTCTTCTTTGCATACTCGTATTTGATGATACCCGGATCGAAGGTCTTGCTTTGTGAAGATTTATGCTCCCTTAGCAACTCATCTACTACTGGAATAGGGTATTTATCCTTGATGGTTATGCCATTGAGAGCTCGGTAATCAACACATAATCGCCATATTCCATCCTTCTTTCGTATGAGGAGCACCGGTGAAGAGTAGGGGCTGCAATTTGGCCGAATAACTCCTATTTTGAGCATCTCTTTTACAATCCTTTCTATTTCATCCTTCTGAAGATGTGGATATTGATATGGCTGAGCATTTGCTGGAGATTTGCCTGAAAGAATCATTATACAATGATCATGCCGACGGGTAAGAGGTAGGTTGCGCGGTTCGTCAAATATATCCGAAAATTTAGCAAGCAAAAGAAGTAGATTTGGATCTTCAAATTTTGTTAGCTCTCCCTTAGTTTTTGCTCAAGTTGTACCAAAAAGCCGCTGCATGCTTTATGCAAAACTTTCTCCATTTGTTGTGTGCAAATCGTCGTTACGTCGCCCTCACGTTTCCCGTGTAGTATCACCTGTTTCTCCTTACTGTAAAATTTTATAATTAGTTGCATAAAATTCCAAGAAATATCACCTAATGTCATCAACCATTTAATTCTGAGTATGGCCTCATGATCATCAAGAGGGAGGAGGAAGAAATCTGCAATTATCTCTTGGTCCTGCAACAACAGTTTCACCTGCGGGCACCTATGATCACACTTCAAAATCCATCCATTGGAAACCTTAACGACAAACCTGCTGCAATTCTCAATAGGTAAGTTCATATAGATAGCAATCTTATTGTTTAGGAAGTTATTAGTGCTGCCCGTGTCGATGAGAACAGTGATCGGTTGTTGTTTGAGAAGGCCTCCAACTTTCATCGTTTGTGGTATTGAGTAGCCAACTAGTGTATGTACCGTAATTTTGGTCGGTTGTGGCTCTTCTTATGCATCTTCTTCTTCATGTTCAAGGCTCTCTTTTGGATGTTCAATGACCTCTTCTTCTATCGGTTCAATCATAAGAAGTCCCCCTTTACTATAGCGATGCTCACGGTTCAATCATAAGAAGTCCCCCTTTACATAACCCCTTCGCATATCGCTCCCGAAGCTCTTCTCTTGTTAATCTCTTTGGTGTAGGGACTTGGTCAAAAGTAGGGGGGGCTAAGGGCTTCAATATTACTAGTTGAGGAGCGACCCTAGTCCTCCGAGCTTCATGGTTCAATTGCTCCTCTTGATGTCGTGCGAAAGAGATGGCTGCCATAAGTGTATACGGTTGTCGCGCTTTAACTTCTCCTCGGATCTCCGGCTTCAAGCCCTCAATAAAGGTTCTCAATAGCTATTTTTGAGACCAATCATGAGTTTGATTAGATAACCTTTCAAACCTGGTTTGGTACTCCTGAATGGTAGAGGTTTGTCGGATCTTTGCTAGTTGTCTGTCAATATTCGTAATCGGTTGGTCTGAAGCGGATCAACAGTCCTTCTTTGAATTATCGCCATGAAAGGACTCCATAAGTATGTTCAAACCAGTAAAACCACTGTATAGCATCCCCTTCAAGATATATAGCTGCAATTTTCACCATAGATGCATCCGCGATTTTATGGTACCGAAAATATCGCTCCGCGCGCGAGATCCAACCAATTGGGTCTCCTTCTTCCCATCTAGGGAAGTCCACTCTCATGCATGGATAGTTGGGGTTGGTCATAGAGCTTCCCCTCTCTTGGAAGTCATATCTTTGGGCTTGATGTGATTGGGCAAAGCTCTCTCCTTGATATGATTTCTTCGGGCTTAGTGGTCGGCCCAATCTGAGTTCGATAAAGAGCGTCCGAATCTTATCCTCCATTCGCGCCTCCAAGGCTTCGAATTTAGCATTGATTGCCTCCTTAGATGCCATAATATATGCCTCCAAATCTATGATGTTAAGATCTCTCTTTTGTTGTTAGGTTAAAGGCATGTATAGGTTGAGAGAAGTAATGGTCGAAAGGGTTGGTGGATCGGTGGATGTAGGCTACGATTTAGGCTAGTTTTGTGACAGTTTTAGGTGCAGTTTGAGGGTGTGGTTTAGTGAAGTTTTAGGGCTGTGGATGAAAGTTTTGGATCTGTGATAGATGGCAGCAAAGGTTTGATAGAAATCAGTGGAAGTTGCAGCAAGTATGTGCTATCTTGTAAGAGTAGAATTGTCGTCGAAGAAACAATGGTTTCTCGATGTAATTTCTACCAAAAACTTAAGAGAATTGAGGAGGGAATTGATAGCAAAATCACAAATTATTTGATAGCAAGGGTGTATAATTTAATCAAGAGAATTTCAGTAGTATAACAGCAAGAAAATTGGTGCAAGTTGCGATAGCAAAATTGTCGTTGAAAAATTTCAGCGGGTTACGATGAAAATTTGCAGCAACACAAATTTATTTTTAGAGTTGAATTCCTTAATATATCAATCTTACATGGAAGCCAATATAATCTATGAAGTGTATAAGAAATTTTATTCAAAAAAGATTGCAAATAGATGGGTTAAGGCAACAATATGCCACTAAAATTTGATTGAACTAAACTAGACTTGATTAGTCTAGATCAATTCAGGGTGATTCCAAATTGATTGACTTATTCAAGTTAGTTTAACTTAAATTGAACTTAATCTAGTCTAAATTATACTAGTCTAGGGTAGTTCCAGACCAGTTAAATACGGATTAGAGATCAGTTCAGTTAGGCTCTAGTAAATCGAGTTCAATTGAATCAATTAAACTAGAGTTCAAGTCAATTGAGGGCTAATTTATATTATTTGATATTGATGATTTTTGAAAGAGATGTTTTAAATATGTTATTCCATCCTGAAATGGACATGACCAGTGTGAGATTATATTATTTTCCTGCCGAGAGCAGGTAGGGCGATTCCCTTCGGGGATTAGCGAGCCATCAGACGTGGCGGCTGGACGGTTCCTCCATCCGCTGTTGGGAGGAACGTGTCCCCACTTTGGCGGGTGTGGGACATCACTCCATCCGCTGTTGGGAGTGTGATATGAGTTTGCCTCCATCCGCTGTTGGGAGAACACAAACTCATCCCGTAGGATAAAGCCTCTCCATCCGCTGTTGGGGGAGTGCTCCTTCGGGTACTTGATATACGCCAATGGGATGATTGATTGAATTTTGATCATGTATTTATTTTGATTTGACTTTTGGGGTTCCTACTCAGCATTGCTGAATTTTCTTTGTTTTTTGATTTTCAGAGCAGCCTCCCTCTAGTACTAAATCGGATTCCAATGGAGAGCGAACCTTTCTCTACCGCTAGGTAGAGCCACTTGGATGACTCTTGAAGTTAACTTTTCTATTTGTAATTTGATGAATAAATGAATTGTAATAAATGGTTATAGATGATGAATAAAGTGATGTTTATTTATTTGGCCTGTGTGAAAATATATATAAAAAAAAAATCCAGGATGTGACACATACAGGACATCCTTTGCTAGTCATAGGTGCCCAGCAAACCAATCACGTGAGTGATGGCACGTGTGACTTGATACAGAATCTTTTTGTTTATTATATTTTGGCGTATATCACTTTATAACTATTGCATAAATGCATATATATATTGTGATGTCCTTGGATTTATGCAATGGGAATCGGATCGTGATGAGATCACGATAATGAGATCGATTCACCTTTAAACACATATCCTAAATAATCCCGGTCATAGGTTACTCGAGAGGGATATCGTGATAACCGGACAGACTGGTGTGCTGTATACCCATCCATATGATGGATGCAGCTGGTCTCATAGTTGCTCGTGTAGGGACACTAGGGATACAGTACAGGTGCTCATTGGAGAATGAGTTCACTGATTGATCCGCTTACGGAATGCTGGATGGTTGATTATGCCTTATTGTCAGACAGCGATTCCGTAGTCCTAGTGGTGTATCTGGTCCTTAGACTTGAGACACCAAGGATGTCTTGTATGAGTGCTCCACTCATTGATACCAGACTTATAGGTTTGGCTGTTCCCAGATCTAGTACAGCTGGTCATTGGGAGTGGTAGTCGACCTTACGAGGGCTATTGAGTGTCAATAGAGGATCATCCACTCTCGGCGTCATGAGAGGAATATCCTATGTGTTCTTGCTCAGACAAATCCCTGGCCAGGGTCATTCGGGTTGAGAGAGAAAGAGTTCTCCGGGAGAATCCGATTAGAGCAAGACTCGAGTAGAAACCGTATGGGTCTGACAGCACTATGCTCGATATACGGTCTCTGGGATATTAGATGGATGAGGGACTATAGGTACATGGTAACTGAGGACAGACAGGTCCAATGGATTGGATTCCCCTGTATCGTCTGGGGACTACGGCGTAGTGGCCTAGTATGTCCGTAGTCGATGAGTCAAGTGAATTATTACAGAGATAATAATTCACTCAGTCACAAGGAGTTCTGACAGGTATGACTCACGGCCAACTCGATATTGGGCCTAGAGGGTCACACACATATGGTAGGCATTGCGATGAGTAGAGGTTCGGATATGAGATATCCGACGGAGCCCTTGTCTTATTGGATGCAGATCCAATACCCACTAGGGAAGGACCCATTAGGGTTTGACACGGGATCTCTATAAATAGGAGGGATTCACAGCCTCATAGGCTAGAGTCTTTGCTTGCCTTTCTTATTCTCCTCTCCCTCTCCACCTCAGAGTAGGCTTGGAGTTTTGAGGAGCGTCGTCGCAACCCTACTGTGTGGATCACCGCTAGAGAGGAGGACGCTTGACCTCCTTCACCCTCTCCTAAGGATCTGCAAGGAAACAGGGATATACGATCTCCCTAGGTAACACAATCTCTATACGCAGTTTTGTGTTTTGCGGATTTTTGCGCACCAATCTTCGCACGACGACGAACATCTTTTTGGGAATCGGGGATTTTTGTTTTCTTGTTCTTCCGCTGCGCATATGATGTCGCCCCCCAATGATTTCCCAATAGTGGTATCAGAGCCAGGTTGTTCGTGCGAATAATTGGTTTTGAATTGCGTGTGTTGTGTTTAGGAAGAATTTTGACGTCAAAATCGTTGACGCAAAAGCGAGGAAGGGCAGCAACAGTTGCTGCCCTCGATCTGCATGCCTGCAGCCACCTGCAGCGGCAGCCGCAGCCGCAGCTAGGCAGCACAGCGCCGGCGCATGCGCAAGCGCTGTGCGTGCAGCAGCCGACCGGCGGTCTGCTTGCAGCAGGCTTGCGGCCGGCGGGGTTGGCAGACTGCGGGTAGAGGCGCCTGCGGCCGCTAAGCTCGCGGGCAGAGGCGCCGCGGGGCAGCAGCGCGGGCTGAGGCACCGCAGGGCAACGGCGCCTGTGGCCGCTGCTCCCACGGGCAAAAACCCCGCAGGGGCGACCGCCAGCGAGGCAGCACCGCCTGCGGGCGCTGCCTCGCCGGCAGAACTGCCCGCGGAGGCGGCGACGCCCGCGAGGGCGCCCACCTGCAGCGGCAGCGCCGCCAGCGGGCGTGCCGCCTGCAGGCGAGGGCAGTGCCCTCGCCCCGCCGCACAGGCCGCCGCCGGCAAGGGTGGCGGCGGCGGCAGCAGCGAAAGGAGGAAAGGGTTTTAGGGTTTTTTGGGAAAAAGATAGTTTTGCCCCTCGGAATTTGTGAAATTCCAGTTTCTGTCTTTTATCCAAATTATGAAAATACCCTTAGGAATTGAGAAATTCCCTACATGTCCCTGATTTCAGAAAATATTAATTAATTAAAAGGTTTAGTTGATTATTATTTTTATTATTATCTAGTAGTCCTACATAATGATGATTATTTATACATGTGATGTATGATGTGTGGACGGATGATCATGGACCTTGTGATGTGTGTACTTGTGATTATTATTATTGAGGTCTGCGAACCTCCATTATATTTCTCGTTTATTGTCGGGCCTGCGTGCCTATGATTAAGTTGTAATCATATGAGGAGGCGCAGCGGGAGCGTGGATGCGATAGCGGGACCCACGAGACGGATGATCGTGATGCATGGAGATGCATCAAGATGTCGACGAAACCGACGAGGACGAGATGGACGATCACAGGGCATGGAGATGCACCGTTGCACACATAGATCTTGATGTGAGTGATTAGGCCTACTGGCTCGGGCCTAATCATATTAGGTTGTGGTCCATGATCATCTGGTGTGATTGCTTATACACATACTAGATATGTATATATATTTGCATGCGATGTAGATATATATTAAATATGTATATGTGTGACATGTCATATTAGGAGACCAAATTATAGAAACATCTCTCGATAATATTAAGTCGGTAAACGTGAGGCAATTAGATTGACCCACGTGGCCTTCCATCGTTATGAGTAGGAACCGATTCCCGGTGTAGGTTGAGTTGGTCAAGTTCCTCGAGACTCACGTATATCGCGATTCGCTATCTTGCTTACGACATAAAGATGTCACCGGTGACCTGAGGACATGGTATGCTTGGTCTAGTCCCTCGAGGGTATATCATCAAATCAGACTCATCTTGTAACGAAGGTGTTGACTTAACCGAGCATCATGGTTGGTCGAGTCCCTCGAGGCCATGGTGATTCGGAGGCCGAACAGGACGGGAATCACAAGGAGTTGTGATCGGCAAGAGTTGCCTACCTTTTAGGCTTAGTGTGATTGGTCGAGTCCCTCGAGGTTACACTAAGACGCTGATTGGATCCTGATCCCCACTAGAAGTCTGCCGGAGACTTCCGTTTCACGTGCTGAGGGTGTCGCGTGACTCGTTAGTAAAATAGTGGGAGCATATTAAGATAGAAGTCCATATCTTGATAGTTTATTTCTTGCAAAATCTGCATGTTATTCATTTCTGCTACATCTTTATTTTCAGAAAATGTCGCTTTCAAATCCCTTACGTGGCATACTTGATGTCAACCGCCTCACTGGTCCAAATTATACGGATTGGCTCCGTAACTTGAGAATTGTTCTCACAGCGGAGAAAATCGTGTACGTCCTTGATACAGTGATGCCTACGCCCGAAGAAGGGGCAAGCGAGGATGAGATCGCTCGCTACGTGAAGTACATTGATGACTCCACTATTGCTCAGTGCTATATGTTAGGCTCTATGACTCCAGAGTTACAGAGACAACATGAAAAGATGGATGCCAGATCCATTATCCTACATGTCCGCAAATTGTTTGAGGAACAGGGACGGACTCAACGATATGAGATATCCAAGAGCCTTTTCCGCGCTAGGATGACTGAGGGGACACCGGTTCAGAACCATGTCCTAAAGATGATTGAGTGGATAGAGAAACTCACAGGTCTAGGAATGGTCCTAGAGGATAACTTATGTGTGGACATTGTGCTTCAGTCCCTACCAGATTCCTTTTCACAGTTCATAATGAATTTTAATATGAACAAGCTTGAGGTGACTCTCCCAGAGCTCCTCAATATGTTGAGGGAGGCAGAGAATACTATTAAGAAAGAGAAGCCAGTTCTCTACACTGGTGAGACCAGAAAGAAAAGGAAAGCAGAAAGGTCCCTTAAGAAGGGAAAGGGCAAGGGCAAACAAGGTAAAGCAAAGGTTGCTAAGAAAGACCCAACAAAGGACAAAGGCCAGTGCTTCCACTGTGGTAAAGATGGGCACTGGAAGAGGAACTACAAAGAGTACCTTGTAGAAAGGGCGAAATAGAAGCTTGGAGAAGCTTCAGGTATATTCATGATCAATCTCCAATTGGCAGATTTTTGTGATAATGCATTGGTATTGGATACCAATATTGCTTATCACATCTATAATTTATTGTAAATTCTAGCAAAGCCGAGGGGAGATTGACGAGAGGAATATTGCATAAAGGTTTGTTTATGCAAGTCACTACTCCACATATCATGAATGTAAGTGTCTAAGAGGAAACGAGATGAGGTGAACAGTGCATACCTATGGCATTGTAGGCTAGGTTATATCCATGAAAGAAGGATTCAAAAGTTGCTAAATAATGGATATCTAGATCCATTCGACTATGTGTCATATGCAACTTGCGAGCCTTGCCTTCGTGAAAAACTGACCAACTCTCCATTTAGTGGAACTGGAGAGAGAGCCACTGAGTTGTTGGAACTCATACATAGTGATGTATGTGGACCCATGTCAACTCATGCCATTGGAGGTTACTCCTACTTCATTATATTTACTGATGATTTCTCAAGGTATGGATATGTGTACTTAATGAAGTACAAGTCCGAGGCCTTTGAGAAATTCAGAAAGTATAAGAATGAGGTGGAGAACCAGACTGGAAAGAGTATCAAAACTCTTCGATCAGATCGAGGAGGTGAGTACTTAAGTACAGAGTTTGCTCAGTTCCTCATGGACCATGGGATATTATCCCAATGGACACCTCCTTATACACCTCAGCTCAATGGTGTCTTTGGAAGGAGGAATCGTACGCTATTAGATATGGTACGGTCCATGATGAGTTTCGCTGACCTACCCATCTTATTCTAGGGATATGCCCTAGAGACCGCAGCTTACCTTCTGAACAGAGTTCCAACTAAGTCGGTAGTGTCTACACCATATGAGATATGGAAAGGGAAGAAGCCTGATCTTAAGGTTGTTAAGATTTGGGGCTGCCCTACCCACGTTAAAAGACACAACCCCGATAAGTTAGAATCAAGGACACAGCGATGCAAATTTGTGGGACACCCCAAGGAAACTTGTGGGTATTACTTCTATCATCCCGAGGACAAAAAGGTCTTTGTAGCTAAGAGAGCAGTGTTCCTTGAGAAGGAACACATTCTTGACGGAGACAGTGGGAGAATGATAGAATTGAGTGAGGTTGGAGAACCAAGCTCAAGCACCACTCTACAGCCCGAGTCTGTTCAGGTACCTAATACACAAGTATCAACTTTACGCAGGTCTGATAGAGTATCCCATCCTCCTGAGAGATATGTGGGACATATTAGAGCAGAGGATGTAGAGGATATTGATTCTCAGACCTACGAGGAGGCTATTATGAGTATAGACTCCGGGAAGTGGCAAGAAGCCATGAATTCTGAGATGGATTCTATGTACTCCAATAAGGCTTGGAACCTAGTTGATGCGCCCGAAGGTATTGTACCCATCGGTTGCAAATGGGTCTTTAAGAAAAAGATTGGAGTAGATGGAAAGGTAGAGACCTATAAAGCAAGGCTAGTGGCTAAAGGGTATCGTCAAAGGCAAGGTGTTGACTACGACGAAACCTTCTCACCCGTAGCAATGCTAAAATCCATCAGAATTCTATTAGCTATTGCAGCACACTATGATTATGAGATCTGGCAGATGGATGTGAAAACTGCATTCCTCAATGGGAACCTCGAGGAGGAGGTGTATATGATGCAACTTGAGGGATTCGTGTCCAAGAACTGCCCAGATAAAGTGTGTAGGTTGCTTAAATCCATTTATGGACTAAAGCAAGCTTCCCGAAGTTGGAACATAAGATTTGATGAGTCAATCAGATCTTATGACTTCGTTAAGAACGAAGATGAGCCTTGTGTGTACAGAAAGGTAAGTGGGAGCGCTATCACCTTTTTAGTATTATATGTGGATGACATCCTCATCATTGGGAATGACGTAGGAATGCTATCCACAGTAAAGACTTGGTTATCTAGACACTTCTCCATAAAGGACTTAGGGGAAGCATCCTATATCTTGGGGATTAGAATCTATAGAGATAGATCCAAGAGGATGCTTGGCTTATCCCAGTCCAGGTACATAGAAACCATTGTCAAAAGTTTTGGCATGGAAAATTCCAAGAAAGGGCAAACATGAATATGATACCTTATGCCTCAGCAATAGGGTCTATCATGTATGCCATGCTATGTACTAGGCCTGATATAGCGCATGCTCTGAGTGTCACGAGCAGGTATCAGGCGGATCCAGGCTTGGAGCACTGGAAAGCAGTAAAGTGTATCCTTAAGTACTTGAGAAGGACTAAGGATCTTTTACTAGTATATGGAGGTAATAGCCTTAAGGTTGAAGGCTTCACTGACTCAAGTTTTCAGTCTGATGTCGATGATAGCAAGTCAAATTTAGGGTATGTGTACACCTTGAATGGAGGAGCAGTGTGCTGGAAGAGTTCCAAACAAAATACCACTGCTGACTCGACCACAGAGGCAGAGTACATTGCTGCATTAGATGCAGCAAAAGAGGGAGTCTGGGTGAAGAAGTTCATCAAAGATCTGGGAGTCGATACAAATAGCGACAAGTCGACTTCCTTATATTGCGACAACTATGGGGTGATTACTCAAATAAGGGAACCCGGGTCTCATCAGAAGTGTTCTGAGGAGGTTCCAACTTATAAGAGAGATCGTAACCCGAGGAGATGTAGTAGTGGAAAGAGTTCCATCCGAAGATAACATTGCAGATCCACTGACAAAGCTGTTGTCTCAGATTGTCTTTGAGCATCACAGGAGTCTGATGGGGATCAGACACATATGTGATTGGCTTTAGGTCAAGTGGAAGATTGCTAGTCATAGGTGCCCAGCAAGCCAATCACGTGAGTGATGGCACGTGTGACTTGATACAGAATCTTTTTGCTTATTATATTTTGGCGTATATCACTTTATAACTATTGCATAAATGCATATATATATTGTGATGTCCTTGGATTTGTGCAATGGGAATCGGATCATGATGAGATCACGATAATGAGATCGATTCACCTTTAAACACATATCCTAAATAATCCCGGTCATAGGTTACTCGAGAGGGACATCGTGATAACCGGACAGACTGGTGTGCTGTATACCCGTCCATATGATGGATGCAGCTGGTCTCATAGCTGCTCGTGTAGGGACACTAGGGATACAGTACAGGTGCTCATTGGAGAATGAGTTCACTGATTGATCCGCTTACGGAATGCTGGATGGTTGATGATGCCTTATTGTCAGACAGCGATTCCGTAGTCCTAGTGGTGTATCTGGTCCTTAGACTTGAGACACCAAGGATGTCCTGTATGAGTGCTCTACTCTTTGATACCAGACTTATAGGTTTGGCTGTTCCCAGATCTAGTACAACTGGTCATTGGGAGTGGTAGTCGACCTTACGAGGGCTATTGAGTGTCAATAGAGGATCATCCACTCTCGGCGTCATGAGAGGAATATCCTATGTGTTCTTGCTCAGACAAATCCCTGGCCAGGGTCATTCGGGTTGAGAGAGAAAGAGTTCTCCGGGAGAATCCGATTAGAGCAAGACTCGAGTAGAAACCGTATGGGTCTAACAGCACCATGCTCGATATACGGTCTCTGGGATATTAGATGGATGAGGGACTATAGGTACATGGTAACTGAGGACAGATAGGTCCAATGGATTGGATTCCCCTGTATCGTCTGGGGACTACGGCGTAGTGGCCTAATACGTCCGTAGTCGATGAGTCAAGTGAATTATTACAGAGATAATAATTCACTCAGTCAGAAGGAGTTCTGACAGGTATGACTCACGGCCAGCTCGATATTGGGCCTAGAGGGTCACACACATATGGTAGGCATTGTGATGAGTAGAGGTTCGGATATGAGATATCAGACGGAGCCCTTGTCTTATTGGATGCAAATCCAATACCCACTAGGGAAGGACCCATTAGGGTTTGACACGGGATCTCTATAAATAGGAGGGATTCATAGCCTCATAGGCTAGAGTCTTTGCTTGCCTTTCCTATTCTCCTCTCCCTCTCCACCTCAGAGTAGGCCTGGAGTTTTGAGGAGCGTCGTCGCAACCCTGCTGTGTGGATCACCGCTAGAGAGGAGGACGCTTGACCTCCTTCACCCTCTCCTAAGGATCTGCAAGGAAATAGGGATATACGATCTCCCTAGGTAACACAATCTCTATACGCAGTTTTGTGTTTTACGGATTTTTGCGCACCAATCTTCGCACGACGACGAACATCTTTTTGGGAATCGGGGATTTTTGTTTTCTTATTCTTCCGCTGCGCATATGATGTCGCCCCCCAATGATTTCCCAACATCCTTGATATCTCAAGTCTAAGAACCAGATACACCACTAGGACTATGGAATCACTATTTGACAATAAGGCATCATCGACTATCCAGCATTCCGTAAACGGATCAATCAGTGAACTCATTCTCCAATGAGCACCTGTATAGTATCCCTAGTGTCCCCATACGAGCAACTATGAGACCAGCTACATCTATCATATGGAAGGGTATACAGCACACTAGTTTGTCCGGTTATCTCGATGTCCCTCTCGAGTAACTGATGATCGAGATTATTTAGGATCTATGCTTAAAGGCAAATTGGTCTCATTATCATGATCTCATCACGATCCAATTCCCATTATACAGATCAAAGGACATCACAATATATATATGCATATATGCAATAGTCAATATAAAGTGATAAAGTGCTAAAATATAATAAGCAAAATGACTACGTGTCGAGTCACATGTGCCATCACTCACGTGATTGGCTTGCTGGGTGACACGGGAGTGTCTAATTTGCTACAATCTGCTCATATGGATCATACTGATAATATGATATTTTTTTCAGCCAACAATATTGCTACATAATCTTCAACTCAGCCTACTCAGATAAGACAACTCATCAACATATTCCCAGCACAAAGGAATACATTAATGGAGTTGGTTGGCAGTTGTAAAGCTGTATCATGATGCGTTTCTTCATGGCTAAGGAATTCATTAATGGAGTTGGTTGGCAGTTGTAAAGCACTTAATTTCGAAATTTCCTATACATGAAGGGTTGTTTCATGCACTAGTGTTTATTTTGGGGTTTAGGGCTTAAAAAAGACTTTAGAAAACTGAGGAGATTGGTAGAAGCTCTCTTGGAGTGCTCTTTTGAACTATGTATCTCTTGGATGCGTCCTTGAGTGGTGAGTCTTTTGCTTTCAGTTCTGTATCCTTGTTTATTATCATTAGGGTGGTGATCTTCTGTATCCCTTTTGATTTTTAAACTTGGTGGTGAGCTATATTTTGTTTTACCAAAGTTTTCTTCAAGAGTTCATTCATTGCCTTCTGTGATATTTTCTATCTGTACAACTATTCTATTGGTATTCTTTCGAAATCCATTCTGCATTTTTACCCTCCCCGGTATCAGTTTGGTATCAGAGCTAAAGGCTAGAGATCATGGCAAGGCGAAATGGAAAAGATGAAGTTGGTGAAGGTAGCGATCACGAAAATGACGCTGAGTCGTTGAGGCTGCAGCTACGAAAATTGCTACGTAGCCTACAAGAAAAAAATGAGATAATCGACGAACTTCAAAGTAGACATAACCAACATGAAAATGAAGCTCGAGAGTTTACTTCTGATGATGATACACCTCTTCCAAGAGAGTCGAGAAGATGTCGGAGAAGAAATAAAGTCCAAGACGAGTGGCAGAATAAATATAACCCTAGATTTGATATTCCAGAATTTGAAGGTAAAATAAATGTTGATGACTTTATCGATTGGCTTAATACAGTAGAAATAATTTTTGATTTTCATGAACCACTAGAACAAAGGAAGGTCAAACTTGTGGCACTCAAACTCAGGCAGAATGCATCTTTTTGGTGGGAAAATCTAAAGAAACAAAGAGAACGTGAGGGGAAGAGTAAGATCGTTACATGGGAGAAAATGAAAAGGGAGCTAAAGAGAAAATATTTACCTCATAATTATAGGCAAGAGATCTTTCTCAAAATACATGATTTCAAGCAAAAAGATCTTAGTGTGGAGGAGTATACTGCAGAATTTGATAATTTGATGTTAAAAGGAGAACTTGTGGAACCGAAAGAACAAACAATTGCAAGATACTTGGGAGGTCTGAAGTATGAGATTGCTAAAGTTGTTCAGCTACAGCCATATTGGTCATTGAATGATGTGAGCAAGCAGGCATTAAAAGTTAAAAAGCAACAGAAGTTTGAAAAGAGTTTTCGGTATGGCTCAAAAGAAGGCTACACAAAAGGAGGAAGTTCCAAGCCTACTGTCCAAAGCAAGGTGATATCGAAGGTGCAAGAAAAGGGTGAAGAATTTGCTGACAGCAAAAAAACACCTAAATCTTCTACCCCAATTGGCTGAAAATGTTTCAAATATCTTGGTTTTGGGCATATCGCATCAGATTGTCCAAATAGAAGGATTGTAACTTTGGTTGAAGATCATAGTGATGGAGGAGAAGATAAAACTGATGACGAACCAAAATACGATGATGATGAGGAAGAGATTACTTATGCTGATCATGGTTTGTCTATTGTACTGCAACGTAGTTTACAAGTGTCATATGTGGCCGATGATGAAAGTTGGGTGAAAAAAATGTGTTTCACACTAAATGCACTTCTCTTGGCAAAGTATGCTTGGTAATCATCGACAGCGGCAGCTTTGAGAATGTGGTATCTTTGGAGATGGTACAGAAGCTAAAGTTGGACACCATCCCTCATCCGCATCCATACCAGTTATGTTGGCTGCAAAAAGGAAATGACATCAATGTAACTAAAAGATGTTTAGTTTCATTTTCTATTGGCAAGTATTATAAAGATGAAGTATGGTGTGATGTTGCTCCTATGGATGCTTGTCATTTGCTGTTGGGAAGACCTTGGCATTATGATAGAAGGGTGTTGTATGATGGCTACAAACATACTTATTCTTTTAAGGTGAATGAAAAGAAGATTATTTTAGCTCCATTACAACCATCCGAAATCAGTGCACCAAAAAAGAAAGTTAGCGCTTTTATGTCCTATGGTGAATGCAAAGATGAATTAGACAAGGGTGGTCATGTTATGGCTCTACTAGTAGTAGAAGAAAATGAACAACACAATGAGACACCAGAAATCATGAAACAAATCTAGGAAGAGTTTGAAGATGTTATACTAGAAGAGATTCCACATGGCCTTCCACCCTTGAGAGATATCCAACATCACATTGATCTTATTCCTGGGGCTGTTCTACCTAATAAGGCAGCATATAGAATGAGTTCCAAGGAGCATGAAGAACTTCAAAGGCAAGTTGATGAATTGGTTAAAAAAGGGTTAATCCGAGAGAGCATGAGTCCTTGTGCGGTTCCTGCTTTGTTAGTGTCTAAGAAGGATGGTTCTTGGAGAATGTGCGTGGACAGTCGCACCATCAACTAAATCACAGTGGACTATCGCTTTCCTATTCCAAGGTTAGATGATTTACTTGATCAATTGTGTGGTGCTTGTATTTTCTCATAAATTGATTTGAGGAGTGGTTATCATCAAATAAGAATGAGGCCCGGAGATGAGTGGAAAATATCATTTAAAACTAGAGAAGGCTTATATGAATGGTTGGTTATGCCATTTGGGCTATCTAATGCTCCTAACACCTTCATGAGATTTATGAATCACATACTTAAGCCATGCATTGGAATATTTGTTGTAGTTTATTTTGATGATATATTGGTGTACAGCAAGAGTGAAGAGGAGCATATGAATCATTTGAAAGAGATCTTTCTTATTTTGAGGCATCAAAAGCTTTATGCTAATCTAAAGAAGTGTGATTTCTTTACTTCTAGTGTGGTGTTTCTGGGGTATGTTGTTTCAAAAAATGGAATCATGATGGATCAAAGTAAGGTAGAGGCTATTCTCAGTTGGCCAACACCTGCTTCGTTGCATGATGTGAGGAGTTTCCATGGCTTAACTTCGTTTTATAGAAGATTTATCAAGGGTTTCAACTCTATTGTCGCTCCAATCACCGAATGTCTGAAATGTGACAAATTCAAATGGACTAGTGAGGCTAACGATGCTTTTGAGCTTTTGAAAAGAAAGGTTAATGAGGCTCCTATCTTAGTTCTACCAAATTTTGATAATGTGTTTGAAGTTGAATGTGATGCATCTAATGTGGGAATTGGTGCTGTTTTGAGTCAAGATGGTAGGCCCATTGCATTTTTTAGTGAAAAGCTGAATGATACAAGAAAGAAATACTCTACTTATGATAAGGAGTTTTATGCGATTTATCGAGCTTTGTCTCATTGGAGTCAATATCTTCTCGCCAAGCTATTTGTTCTATATTATGATCACGAGGCATTAAAGTTCATTAATCACCAGCACAAGCTAAACAAGAGGCATGCAGCTTGGGTGGAGTTCTTACAATCTTACAACTTTACAATCAAGCACAAATCTGGTGTTCAAAATGTAGTTGCTGACGCATTGAGCAGAAAGCATTCTTTATTATCAGCAATGGAAGTCAAAGTGGTTGGATTTGAAACATTCAAAGATCTATATGAGAATGATATAGATTTTGGCTCGATATGACAGAATTGTAAATCAGGTTCCTTTCAATAATTTTTTATCTTTGATGGTTTTCTTTTTCGAGCTAATGCTTTGTGTTCCATCTTGTTCTTTGAGACAAGTAATTCTAGCTGAAGCTCATGGTGGTGTTTTGGGAGGACATTTCGGTAGGGACAAGACTCTAGCTCTTGTTCAATCAAATTTATACTGGCCTAAAATGTTCAGAGATGTGGATAGACATGTGAAGCAATGCCGATTGTGTCATTTGGCAAAAACAAGAAGTCAAAATTCTGGTTTGTACACTCCATTGCCAGTGCCAAATGCTCCATGGGAGGATGTGAGTCTTGATTTCATTTTGGGACTGCCAAGAACTCAAAGGAACAAGGATTCTATCTTGGTTGTTGTTGACAGATTTTCAAAAATGTCTCACTTTGTTCCATGCAATAAATCAAATGATGCATCTCATATTGCTGATTTATATTTTAAGGAGATTGTTAAATTGCATGGTATTCCAAGAACTATAGTGTCTGATCGAGATTCAAAATTTGTTAGTCATTTTTGGAGAACTCTTTGGAGGAAGCTGGGTACTTCTTTGAATTTCAGCAGCTCGCATCATCCACAAACCGATGGGCAAACTGAGGTAACAAACCGAAGCTTGAGAAATTTACTTAGAAGCTATGTTGGCAAGAATATTAAACAATGGGATGTCATTCTTCTACAAATTGAGTTTGCCTATAATCGTTCTATGCATCATAGTATTGGTAAGAGTCCTTTTGAGGTAGTTTATGGTGCTAATCCTGCTGGTCCTTTGGACTTAATCCCTCATTCTACAACAAAGCAATTTAGTGGAGATGCTGATGAAAGAGCTAAGCAGATAAAGAAGCTACATGAGGGTGTGAAAGCAACCATTGAGAAATAAAATGAGAGGTACATGCAAGCTGCTAACAAACACAAAAAACTTGTGGAGTTTAATGCAGGTGATTTAGTTTGGATTAATCTAAGGAAGGAGAGGTTTCCGACGGGAAAATTTGGAAAACTGAAACCTAAGGCTGATGGTCCATTCAAGGTGCTTAAGAGAATTGGCAAAAATGCTTATGAGATTGAGCTACCTAAAGATTACGGAGTATCCCCAACATTTAATATGGTTGACTTAAGTCCTTTTTATAATCATGATGACGAAACAAACAAGAACTTAAGGACAAGTCTTTTTCAACTAGGGGAGATTGACACGGGAGTGTCTAATTTGCTACAATCTGCTCATATGGATCATACTGATAATATGATATTTTTTTCAGCCAACAATATTGCTACATAATCTTCAACTCAGCCTACTCAGATAAGACAGCTCATCAGCATATTCCCAGCACAAAGGAATACATTAATGGAGTTGGTTGGCAACTGTAAAGCTGTATCATGATGCTTTTCTTCATGGCTAAGGAATTCATTAATAGAGTTGGTTGGCAGCTATAAAGCACTTAATTTCAAAATTTCCTATGCATGAAGGGTTGTTTCATGCACTAGTATTTATTTTGGGGTTTAGGGCTTAGAAAAGACTTTAGAAAACTGAGGAGATTGGTAGAAGCTCTCTTGGAGTGCTCTTTTGAACTTTGTATCTCTTGGATGCATCCTTGAGTGGTGAGTCTTTTGCTTTCAGTTTTGTATCCTTGTTTATTATCATTAGGGTGGTGATCTTCTGTATCCCTTTTGATTTTTAAACTTGGTGGTGAGCTATATTTCGTTTTACCGAAGTTTTCTTCAAGAGTTCATTCATTGCCTTCTGTGATATTTTCTATCTGTACAACTATTCTATTGGTGTTCTTTCGAAATCCATTCTGCATTTTTACCCTCCTTGAGTGGTGAGTCTTTTGCTTTCAGTTCTGTATCCTTGTTTATTATCATTAGGGTGGTGATCTTTTGTATCCCTTTTGATTTTTAAACTTGGTGGTGAGCTATATTTCGTTTTACCGAAGTTTTCTTCAAGAGTTCATTCTTTGCCTTCTATGATATTTTCTATCTGTACAACTATTCTATTGGTGTTCTTTCAAAATCCATTCTGTATTTTTACCCTCCCCGGTATCACTGGACACCTATGACTAGTAATCTCCCGCTTGACCTAAAGCCGATCACTTATGTATCTGATCCCCATCATACCCCTATGATGCTCAAAGTCAATTTGAGACAATGACTTTGTCAGTGGATCTACAATGTTATGTTCGGTTGAAACTCTTTCCATTCCTACATCTCTTCGGGTCACGATCTCTCTGATTAGGAGGAACGTCCATAAAACACTTCTGATGAGACCTAGGTTTCTTCACTTGAGCAATCGCCCTATTATTATTGCAATATAAGGAAGTCGGCTCTTTGCTACCCAGCACGACTCCCAGATCTATGATGAACTTCTTCATCCAGACTGCCTCTTTTGCTGCCTCTACTATAGTAATGTACTCTGCCTCTATGGTCGAGTCAGCAGTGGTATCTTACTTGGAACTCTTCCAGCACACTGCTCCATTTAAGATATACACATGTTAA
Organism: Musa acuminata AAA Group; assembly: GCF_036884655.1. Classification (NCBI taxonomy): domain Eukaryota; kingdom Viridiplantae; phylum Streptophyta; class Magnoliopsida; order Zingiberales; family Musaceae; genus Musa; species Musa acuminata. The sequence continues at coordinate 8,714,298 of NC_088358.1, read as the reverse complement.
GATTGTAGCTAGGAGAGTCCTAATTGATAGAGACATTGTTAAGACTGTAGCTAGGAGAGTCCTAATTGAGAATGGCATTCATGTACAACCTACCTAAGCCGACCCCTATTAAAGAGGTGAAGAGGTCGGTTAGGGTTTGGAGGTTATTTCTTAGAGAAGAATTAGGAGTTATAAAGGAATTGGAGTCTTGAGTAGGAGTCCTATTAGGAGTCTTAAGTAGGAGTCCTATCAGGAGTTAGGGTTTAGAAACCCTATAAATAATCAAGTATTCATCCTCTTTTGATAAACAATAGATGAATCTTTTCTGTAGCCTTTGAGCAGCAACTTGGAGGGAGGAATCCCTATAGAGTTCCAAAGAGGTCGATCCCCTAAAGAGATCAACCCCAAGTTTAGAATCTGTAAGGGTTCTAACACCTAGTATCAGAGCAGTGTTCTTGGCATCTCGCTAACATTCCAAAACCATTTATCTGCCCTCCACAACCGCCCAAAGCAATTCCCACAATTGCTTAAAAGATCGTCACCAAATTCCGTTGTCATCTCCACCACCGCGGATCATCCTTTGATCTCCCCATGAATTGCAACAGATCTAAAACTTTCATCCATATCCCTAAAACTCCACCAAACCAAACCCTTAAACTACACCCAAAACAACCACAAAATAAGCCTAAACCGTAGCCTACATCCACTAATTCACCAACCCTTTCGACCATCACTTCTCTCAACCTATACATATCTTTAACTTGATAACAAAAGAGAGATCTTAACATCATAGATTTGGAGGCATATACTATGGCATCTGAGGAGGTAATAAATGCTAAATTTTAAGCCTTCAAGGCGCGAATGGAGGATAAGATTTGGACTCTCTTTATCGAACTCAGTTTGGGCCGACCACCAAGCCCGAAGTAATCACATCAAGGAGAGAGCTCTAACCAATCATATCGAGCCCAAAGAGATAACTTCCAAGAGAGGGGAGGCTCTTTGACCGACCCCAACTATCCACGCATGAGAGTGGACATCCCTAGATGGGAAGAAGGAGACCCAATTGGTTGGATCTTGCGCGCGGAGCGATATTTTTGGTACCACAAAACTGCGGACGCATCCATGGTGGAAATTATGGCTATACATCTTGAAGGGGATTCCATATAGTGGTTTGACTAGTTTAAACACACTCATAGAGTCCTTTCATGGCAACAATTCAAAGAAGCACTATTGATCTGCTTCGGACCAACCGATTATGAGAACATTGACGGACAACTAGTAAAGATCCGACAAACCTCCACCATTCAGGAGTACCAAATTAGGTTTGAAAGTTTATCTAATCAAACTCATGATTAGTCTAAAAAATAGTTATTGGGGACCTTCATTCAGGGTTTAAAGCCGTAGATCCGAGAAGAAGTTAAAGCACGACAATCATACACGTTTATGGCAGCCATCTCTTTCGCATGACATCAAGAGGAGCGATTGAATCATGAAGCCCAGAGGACTAGGATCACTCCTCGACCTGTAATACTAAAGCCCGCAACCCCCCTTAGTATCAATCGAGTCCCTACACCAAAAAGGTTGACTAGAGAAGAACTTTGAGAGTGATCTACGAAGGGGTTACGTTGGCATTGCGACGAGCTGTAGAGCCACGAGCATCGCTGTAGAAAAGGGAGACTTCTTATGATTGAACCAATAGAAGAAGATATCATAGAACATCCAAAAGAGAGCCTTGAACATGAAAAAGAAGATACGGAAGAAGAGCCACAACCGATCAACATTACGGTACACGTACTTGCCGGCTACTCAAACCCGCAAACGATGAAAGTTGGAGGCCTTCTCAAACAACAACCGATCACTGTTCTCATCGACATGGATAGCACTAATAACTTCCTGAATAGTAAGGTTGCTGCTCGGATGACACTGCATATCGAAGGTTGCAACAGGTTCGATGTAAAGGTTGCTGACGGTAGAATCCTAAAGTGCGACCAAAGATGCCCGCAGGTGAAACTATTATTGCAAGACCAAGAAATTCTCACCAACTTCTTCCTCCTACTAATTGATGACTATGAGGCCATACTTGGTATAGAATGGCTAAATATGCTAGGTGATGTCTCTTAGAACTTTTTCAAATTAATTATGTAATTCTACTGCAAAGGCAAACAGATCATCCTATGCGGGAAGCGCAGAAGCAACGTAACCAACGTTTCGACCCAACGAATGGAGAAAGTTTTGCATAAGGTAAATGGTGGCTTTTTTATGCATCTCCAGCAGCAATTAGAGGGAAAGAAAATAGAAATTGAAGATCAAAATCTTGCTCAGTTTCTTGTTGAATTTGTCGACATTTTTGTTGAACCGCGCAGTCTTCCTCCTTCTCGGCAACATGACCATCGGATTCCAATCCTTCCAGGCAAGCCACCAGTGAACACTTGACTATACCGATATCCTTACCTCCAAAAAGATGAAATTGAAAAGATCATAAAGGAGATGCTTGAAACAGGGATTCGACCAAGTTGCAGTCCTATTCCTCACTAGTTCTACTTGTACGCAAGAAGGACGGAACTTGACGGATGTGCATCGACTACCAAGCTTTAAATAGCATCACCGTCAAGGACAAGTACCTAATACCAGTGGTGGACGAACTTCTTGATGAATTAAAAAGAGCTCGATTCTTCAGGAAGTTGAACCTCCGATCCGGTTACCACCAAATTCAGGTATGTGAAGACGATATTCCAAAAATTGCCTTGGTAATGTGAAGACGATATTCCAAAAATTTGCTCAGTTACCACCAAATTTGGGTATGTGAAGACGATATTCCAATTATGAATTCTTAGTAATGCCTTTTGGACTCACTAATGCTCCTTCAACTTTTCAATGTCTCAAGAACGATATTTTTTAGAGCTTTCTTCATAAATTCGTGCTAGTATTTTTCAATGATATTCTCATTTACAGCCCTTCTCTTGAGACTCACTTTTAGCATTTACGGATTGTTTTGATGATCCTTCGGGGGAATACTCTTTTTGTTAAGCAACCAAAGTACAGCTTTCTCTAGCAAAAAGTAGAGTACCTTGGGCACACAATATCAGAAGGAGTGGTGGTAGACCCAACAAAAATTGAGGCAATGCAAGGCTGGCCGAAACTTACAAACGTAAAATTACTTCGCGGGTTCCTTGGACTAACGGGCTACTACCAAAAATTTATTAAGGACTATAGGAAGATCAGTGCACCTCTCACTTCTCTACTAAAAAAAGAAGTTTTCCAATGGTCGAAAAAAGCCTCCGATGCCTTCGACAAACATAAGACAGCCATGACGATGATGCCGATGCCAGTGCTTCCAGATTTCAGTCGACCTTTCATCATTGAGGCCGACGCATCTGGAGTCAAAATTGGAGTCATTCTCATGTAAGATGGTCGACCACTCGCATACACTAGCAAGGCATTATCTCCCTCCCATCAAAACATGTCAGTATATGATAAGGAGATGCTCGCTATTGTACACGTAGTAACGAGGTGGAGACCCTACCTGATCGGCCAGCGATTTCAAATTAAAATCGACAATAGAAGTGTCAAGTACTTTTTGGAGCAAAAGATATCATCCCCTGAGCAGTAAAAATAGGTAACCAAACTTCTTGGATTTGATTATGAAATTATTTACAAAAAAGAGAAAGAAAATGTTGTTGTAGATGCACTCTCACAGCTACCTGAGTAAGCTAAGGTTTCAGCTATCTCCCTTCCTACCACTAGTCTCCTCAAGGACATTAAGGAAGAATGGAAGAAGGATCCAAAGATCAACAACATCATAAAAAATTTGGAGGAGGACTCAATTGCTATTCGAGGGTTCTATGCTACAAAGGTCGCATTGTGCTTCTACCTGACTCCCCTTGCATCATAATCATCCTGCATAAAATGCACTCTATACCTTCAGTAGGGCACTTTGAATTCCTGAGAACCTATAAAAGAGTGAAGTAAAATTTTTATTGGAGAGGGATGAAAAAATTTATTGCTGAATATGTGGCATAATGTGATGTATGTTAACAACACATGGGTGAAACTGTGGCAAATCCAGGGAAGCTACAACCACTACCCTGTTAGAACCCTTGCAGATTCTAAACTTGGGGTTGATCTCTTTAGGGGATCGGCCTCCTTGGAACTCTATAGGGGTTCCTCCCTCCAAGTTGCTACTCAAAGGCTGCAGTAAAGATTCATCTATTGCTTATCAAAAGAGAAGGAATACATGGCTATTTATAGGGCTTCTAAACCCTAACTCCTAATAGGACTCCTACTTAAGACTCTTACTTCTAACCAACTCCTAATAAGACTCCTACTCAAGACTCCTATTCCCTTACAACTCCTAATTCTTCTCTAAGAAAAAACCTCCTACATGAATGCCCCTCTCAATTAGGACTCTCCTAGCTAGAGTCCTAACAAAATGTCCCTCTCAATTAGGACTCTCCTAGTTAGAGTCCTAACATTTTTACATGAATGTCCCTCTTAATTAGGACTCTCCAAGCTAGAGTCCTAACAGACCCGCCCTCTTCAAATCAGCCTTGTCCTCGAGGCTGATGATTCATGAATTCTGGGAATTTGATCTTCAAGTCATCATAGTTCTCCTAAGTGACATCTTCTATTGGTAGGTTCGCCCACTGTATTAGCACTTCATTAGTGGGTCGTCGTCGTCGAGTCATGATCCGTCGATCAATAAAGGCACTTAGCTGGGTCTGAAGTTCTCTTTGGGTAGTCATATTTGGTGGGTGGCTTTGAGTTGTCTCCAAGAACCTGTTTAAAACTTCCGGTTGGCTGTTGGTTTGTGGGTGATATGTCGTACTCCTTTTCAATTTAGTACCCTGCATATGGAATAACTTTGTCCAAAATCTGCTTTTGAATATGCAAGTAGAATTTGTCACAAGCACAATGCGTCCCTTATAGTGTAATTCTTTTGAGTCCCAATTGTAATGAGCCATGGGGCTTGGTGCTTTCTCCAATTTTTTTATAATCTTACTAGTATCTGAATCTTCCTGCCATTCCATCTTAATATCCTCAAGGAAGTCGCTGGTCGGAAGTGAAACGGCCGAAACTTCAACTTGCTCGGGTAGTTGCGAAAGCGCATATGCAAGAACATTCTCTTTCCCCTTTTTGTAAGTTATTTCAAAATCAAATCCAAGAAGTTTTGTTACCCATTTTTGCTGCTCAGGGGATGGTATCTTTCGCTCCAAAAAGTACTTGAGGCTTTTATGGTCGGTTTTATTTTGAAATCGTCGACCAATCAAGTAGGGTCTCCACCTCGTTGCTGCGCGCACAATGGCGAGCATCTCCTTATCATATGTTGACTTATTTTGATGGGAGGGAGATAATGCGTTGCTAGTGTATGCGAGTGGTCGACCATCTTGCATGAGAATGGCTCCAATTCTGACTCCAGATGCGTCGGCCTCAATAATGAATGGTCGGTTAAAATCTGGTAGTGTTAGCACCGACGTCGTCGTCATGGCTGCCTTAAGTTTGTCGAAGGCAGTGGAGGCTCTGTCCGACCATTGGAAGACATCTTTTTTCAGTAAGGAAGTAAGTGGTGCACTGATCTTGCCATAGTTTTTCACGAACTTGCAGTAGTAGCCTGTTAAACCCAGAAAGCCATGTAGCAATTTTACGTTCCTCGGGGTAGGCCAATTTTGCATTGCTTCAATTTTGAAGGGGTCCACTGTCACACCTTCCTCTGATATGATATGCCCAAGATATTCCACCTTCTGTTGAATAAAGCAAAAATTCGTAATGGTTGTTGTGTGTTCAAAAGGTGGTTTTCGGTATGTCTTCTTCGCACACTCATATTTGATGATACCCGGATCAAAGGTCCAGCTTTGTAAACAAAATACGAGATTCAACAATCTCCCCCTTTTTAATGATGACAACCACTTGATGACGGAGTTAAACTTAACTCCCAAAGTTTAAACAAACTCCCCCTATCAATATGCCATATTGATAAAACCTTGAATTCAAACTGAATTCAAGTCATTGCAATATTCATCATGAATACTTGCAACACGTCATCATGAACTTATGCATAACATCATACTTCTCCCCCTTTGTCATCAACAAAAAGGAGAAGTACCACATTCAAGCGTTTGTGATATTGGTTCAACTCATTGCATGAAAAACATAATATCTATTGTTATCATCATGCAAGTTTGCTATCATCAAATGGTAAGATATCAACATGTAAAATTGCGATTCAAGTTATTGATATCTTAACATGATATGACATTCATAGCACCTATTCATATGAATGCTGCTTTTGATATCTCATCATAATATGGCATTCATAACATCTATTCATATTCTTCAAATATGGCACTCATAGTATCAATTATATATTTCTTCCCCTTTGTCATCAACAACAAGGAGAACGATATAAGCAAATTTTAAATATAAGTGCGATGCCATAAGTTGGTTCATGTCATTTTCCAACAGTGAGTGATAGGATACCAATTATGCAAACATCTCGAGGAAAACATAACATGGAGATAGCTTTTATTGCTTCTTCCTTTTTATTTGTTATCTTTTTACATGAAGGAGGAAAGCCATATGTGAAGTTCAAATCGATAAGATATTAAAGCACACTTCATTTTTGCAAGGATTAAGATATGTAAGTGAGTCAAATCCTTGTATATAAAAATATCTTTCTTTTATAAGAGGGAATCATCAAATATGTTTCTCGAAAAATATTTTTCACATGATAAGTGCATTTGCTAGATGATTCCATATGTCAAAAATCAATGATGTGAATTAAACTTGATATGACATATGCTTGTTAAGTTCGGAAGAGGATAATGTATCAAGAAAATCCAATTGTTAGGATCAAGAAAATCCGAAAATGAAATTTGGCACTTTCATACATTCGGACAGGGTTTTACTAGAGATATTCAATTACAATCATGAAGGTAAAACATGCTTATTATCATGAAAATTTTTGTATTCAAGCACATAATTTTCAACATGTAATCATGGCAAGTAATTGTGTAAAATCATTATGGCAATCAAGTGATTTGATCATTCAATCAAAAAAGTCCGAAAAATAATTTTAACTCGTTTAATCATTCGGACATATTTTTGCCATAGTTTTTCAAATATAATCATGAAGATAAGGCATGCTCATCATCATGGTAGTATGATAGCAAGTTTACCATATACAAGCTAGCAAAAAATTTCTACATTTTAAGGCCCGCAAGCTAGCAATTTTGAGATGTTCAAGAAAGCAACTCTTGCTTCTTGAAATATAAGTTTTGCTAGATGTGCAAGTTAACTTTTTGCTTCTTGAGATAGGCAAGATAGCATTCCTTGGTGATGTTCAATATAGCTAAGTTCTACATCATGCAAGCTAGTGAATTTTATAACATTTTAGAATATGCATAATCACCAAAGCATCATAAATTTTAATGATGTGTAAAATTACAAATTTTGCATGATTGCATTTGTGTGTCTTGAGATTTGCAAGATAGCACTTCTTGGTGATGTTCAAGATAGCAATTTCTTCTCTTTTGAGAAGTGCAATTTTTGCTTTCTTCTTGAATTGTGCAAGCTAGCTATCTCCCCTTTTGTCATTGTCAAAAAGAAGGGAAAAACCCTTTACATCAATTTTTAAATCATGACAAAGGTTAGTATCAATCTCATTTGTGCATCATTATATTTTCAAATTAAAACATGCACATTTTCAAAACATATAAACTCATTATTATATGCATGAATCCAAATCATCATTCATATTATTTCAATCATTGTTTCACTCATCACTATAGCTTATCATGCATAATATGTAAAACCATTTAACATGATATAAACATTTATTTATTTAATTTTTTAAACATTCATGATACATCATACATTATCATAATAAAAAGCATATGCATCATTCTAAATCATAAATATTTCAAATCATCATGGTATTAATTTGTCACATTGCATCCTACCATGCATGATCGAAACTTCTCATTTGCATATATCAAAATAAATTCATGAATATCTCATGCATTCATATCATCACTTGAGGAATATTGAAAAGAAATAATTGGGTGATGAGATAAATATTTCATGAATACAAAGAATTGCATAAAAATCATATCATGAATACAAGGAATACAAGTCACAATCATTCAAGAGAAAAATCATCATTCATTTTCAATTCATTCAATTTGATAAATCAAGATCATGATTTTGATAAAACTCATTTCAAATTTAAATCATCAAAATAATTTTTATGGCTCACAAAATTTATAACATAAACAGATTCATGATTTCATTGATAATATATTTTCCCCCTTTTTAAGTGTTTCATTTTAAGTGGTCGATTTCATGTTAGCATGGCTTTTCATTTATGAAAACATGCATCAATTTTTTTTTTTTAAAGCCACTGTTATTATCATGAAAATCGATAATCCATAAATATCAAGAATTATCATACATAATTTCAAAAATATATACTCATTAATCATAACTTCAAATTAAACATGATTTCATATACTTAAAATCGAGAAATAACAATGGAAATCAACATGATACACATTATTACTTCTCAACCACATATAGCATGATTTCATAAGGTATTTTTAATCAAAATCAATTTGTTTATCATAAACATGCAATTTTCATGATTATTTTCAAAATTACTAGAATGATAAGCATGATTCCTAATTGTTTGTATTTTTATTATAAAATTATTAAACATGCAATTTTCAAGAAAATAAAAAAATACTTTATGAAAAGCATCATGTAATTTCAAAGTAAATTAAAGGCATTTTGATTACCTCAACGTCGAAAGGCGTAAAGGCGTAGTTTGCCACCTCGCCTTTATTGATTTTCTCCTCGTCTTCGGAGGAGCTCGATTCATCCCAATTTTTGTTCTTCTTGCGTTCAAAGCAAGTAGTTCCGTTCTTTTTACTTTTTAATTTTTGTTTCATTTGTAGTTTAAGTTCACCATCACTTGAGCTTATGCTCGAGTGGTCTTCAAATGTTCTATGTCTCAAATCCTTCCTGTTCTTTGGAAGGTGGTTCTCAAGTTCTTCACGTGCATTGCACGTCATTTCATATGTGATCAATGAACCAATTAGTTCTTTAAGTGAAAAAATATTTAAATCTTTTGTTTCTTGTAAAGCCGTTACTTTTGAATCTCACTTCTTAGAAAGAGAACGCAAAATCTTGTTCACAAGTTCAGAATTCAAAAAACATTTGCCAAGAGCTCTTAAACCATTGACGACATCCGTAAAACGGGTGTACATGTCACCAATGGTTTCGCTTGGCTTCATTTGAAAAAGCTCGAAATTATGCAGTAAAATATTAACTTTCGAGTCTTTGACTCTACTAGTTCCCTCGTGCGTGATTTCAAGAGTGCGCCAAATATCGAAAGCCGTTTCGCACAAAGAAACCTGATTGAACTCATTTTTGTCCAAAGCGCAAAATAAGGCATTCATAGCCTTTGCGTTTAAAGAAAAATGCTTCTTCTCTAAATCCGACCATTCGATCATTGGAAGAGAAGACTTCAAAAAACCGTTTTCGACAAGATTCCAAAGTTCAACATCCATAGAATAAGAAAGATCCTCATTCGGGTCTTCTAATAGGTGTAGTCCAATCCGTTAAACAACGGTGGACGAAAAACCGAAAAGCCCTCTTGAAAACCACGAAGAGCCATTTCTCTCGGGTGTAAGTCCAAAATGAGAAATACCGGGCTCTAATACCAATTGTTAGGATCGAGAGCACTAAGAGGGGGGGGGGGGGTGAATTAGTGCAGCGGATAACTTTCTGCGATTAAAATCGAAAGCTACGTTCGAACGATAAAAACAACTTATGTATGAAAGTTGATACTAAGCAAGGTTAAAGTCAAACTATGCAGGTAGTTTGCAGCTATGATGAAAACCAGAATATCGGCGCAAACTGAAATCCGACGTTCGTACGAAGAAACTGATTTACGTCTAAATACTGATTCGTAAATCACTTGATTAGATAAGACGCAGTTTAAGCAGGAGTATAAAGGCAGTGTGCAGTTATGGTAATGCTCAAAACGTAAACGTAATCTGCAATATGATGATCATACGAAAAAGTAGATTTACGTCTAAACGCAGATTTACGTCTGAACCTTGAAACTCGTTCGTAAAATCGCAGAGGGCAGTAAGCTATTGAGAAGTTTGCAGTGAAGGTAAAATGCTCAAAGGAAATGCAAACCGAGATTTAGAGTGGTTCGGTCAATCTTGACCTACTCCACTTTTGGCTTCCTCCACCGACGAGATCACCGACGTCAACTAGAGGCCTTCCTTCAATAGGCGAAGGCCAACCACGCTCTTATAGATTCACTCCTTTTGACGGGCTTAGGAGACAACCCTTACAGAAGTTTTCTCTCCTCTCTTTACAACTCAAACTTTGAAGAACAAAAAGAGGAGAACTAGCAGTTTTGAGCTCTAAGAACCACAGAAAGACAGCAAGATTTCGAGTGTGTGTTCTGTGCTTTCAGTGCTGAATGGGTGGGGTATTTATAGGCCCCAACCCAGTTCAAATTTGGAGCTCAAATCTGTCAATTCCCTGAATTCTGGGATCAGGCGGTTGCACCTCCTGACTGGGGCGGTTGCACCGCCTAGCAGAGCTCGAAGACTGAGCCTCTGAGCGGTGCCACCTCTGTCAGGGGCGGTTGCACCTCTCTGCCAGAGCTTGAAGACCGAGCTCAGGCGGTTGCACCGCCTGACTGGAGAGGTTGCACCGCCTGGCAGAGCTCGAAACTTGAGCTCTGGCGGTGCTACCTCTTGACAGAAGAGGTTGCACCGCCCAGTCTCGCTCGGAGACTGAGCCCGGGGCGGTGCCACCTCTTGGCTGGAGCGGTTGCACCTCCCAGTCTCGCTGGGAGACATAGCTTGGGCGGTGCTACCTCCCTGCCTGGGCGGTTGCACCTCCCACAACAACCTGGGTCCGAATGGGTTAATCCATTCGGCCCAATTTGATTCTTTCAAGGACCCAATTGCCCCAAGATTAAGCTAATGGGATCACCTCCCATTTCTAACTTAATCAATGTGCTAACTACGATTATTTCCTAAGACATATTCTGCAGCTTGCTCTGGTGCATTAATCGCTTCTTCCGGCGAGTTTCCGGCGAACTTCCGTCGATCATCTAACGAACCCTCGGTGATCCTCCTGCGGACTTCTGGCAAACTCCTGGACTTGCGATGATCCACTTAGCAAGTTCCGACGAGCTCCTTTGGCAAGCTTCTGGACTTCTCGGATTTGTTCCCGTAGAACCTCCGACGACTATTCGAACTTCCGTCGAGCTCTTGAACTCCCAACGTGATCATTGTCATGACTCCGGCGCAACTCCTGCTGCATGTCTTACTTTCATCGTAGTTAATCCTGCACATGTAAACAAAACTTCGATCGAGACAATTAATCCTAAGCGATTAACCAAGTTGTCCGGCATGTCATTGGTCTCTCGACGCTTCGTCCGATTCTTCGGCGCATCGTCCTTTCCTATGGCCTATTACCCAATCGGCCAGTTGGCTTCGCAACTCCGATATCCTTGGCACAATACCCGCTCTTCTTGGCTCGATGCCCGAGTCCACGGCCCGAAGCCTTCTGTCGATACGTCGACCGATCCATCGGCTGGACGTCCAATCTTCTGACATGTTCCTCCGGCACAACATGATTTTCCTGCTTTAATTGTCTCATCCTGATCGAGGCATCCTGCGTCACTCAAAATGCAGATTAAATCATAAACATATATCAAGTAGTTTCATCATCAAAATATGAGATTCAACTGGGCTGCCATCTTCCAAAGGTAAAAGCACGATTCTCGTGGTGGTTGATCGACTTACGAAATATGCTCATTTTTGTGCTGTGAGAAATCCCTACACTGCTGCTAGTATTGCCCAGATTTTCATAGAAAATATTGTTAAACTGCATGGGATGCCAAGGTCCATCGTAAGTGATCGTGACAGGATCTTCACTAGTAAATTTTGGACCGAGTTATTTCAGTTACAAAGCACCAAACTCAAGATGAGCACAGCGTATCATCCACAAACTGACGGCCAAACAAAGGTGGTAAATAGGTGCTTAGAGACGTACCTCCGGTGTTTTGCTAGCGACCGACCAAAAGAGTGGACAAAATGGCTTCCCTAGGCCAAATGGTGGTATAATACTGCATATCATTCATCTACGAAATGTTTGGTGCCCCTTATGAAGCATTGTTTGGTTGACCAGCACCTGTGATTCCAAAGTATGTAATTGGCTCGGCCAAGGTAGATCAGGTTGACCAAGAATTGATTGATAGGGACAAACTCTTACAACTGTTAAAAGATAATCTCTCTACCGCTCAAGCCAGAATGAAGCAGCAAGCCGACACACGACGAAGTGAAAGAGAATTTTCAGTGGGAGATTGGGTTTATCTTCGCCTACAACCATACAACCAGTGAGCTGAATTGGCCTAGGCGGTGGCACCGCCTAGGCTGGGCGGTGGCACCGCCAGCATCAGGAACATAAGAGAATTCAAATTTTTGGAGCCCAAATTTGAATCCTCTTGAGGCCTATAAATACCCCTCAAGTCTCAGCTGAGAATACAACTTTTTTAGTAGCAATTGTTTGAGAGAAAGGTCTTAGAAAAGTCTTTGCTAGTCTTGTTTTCAATTTGCTAGTGTTCACCTCCTTCTTTCTTGCTGAAAAACTGTAAGAGAGTGAACCGCTTGTAAAAAGTTGTAAGAGGGGTATTTGCCCTTCCATTTCAAGAGATTTGCTAGTGGAAGGTGGGAGCCTCATCGAAGAGGGGCCTCACAAGTGGATGTAGGTCATTTGACCGAACCACTGTAAAATCGGCGTGATCTCTGGTTTGCATTTACTTATTGTCATTTACATTACTACAAACCATTTGCACTTTAATGCTCTACTTCTTTGTCTCCATCTTACTTATCTCTTCAAGTTAAAATGCAATCGAAACGGTTTCAAATGAAAACGTTACTTTTATCGTACGAAGTTTTCGAAAGTGTTTAAATCGTCAAAAGTTTATCACACTTTACCGCTGCACTAATTCACCCCCCCCCTCTTAGTGCCGCTTCGATCCTAACAATTGGTATCAGAGCCCGGTATTTCTCATTTCGGATTTACACCCGAGAGAAATGGCTCTTTATGGCTTTTAAGAGGGCTTATCGGTTTTTCGTCCACCGTTGTTTAACAGAATGGACTACACTTATTGGAAAACTCGAATGAGAGTTTTCTTGATTTCTATGAATTTTGATTTATGGAATATCGTTGAAAATGGTTTTCAACTTCCCTCTAAACCGATGAACGAATGGTCGGATTTGGAGAAGAAGTATTTTTCTTTAAACACAAAGGCTATGAATGCCTTATTTTGCGCTTTAGACAAAAATGAGTTCAATCGGATTTCTACCTACGAAACGGCTTTTGATATTTGGCGAACACTTGAAATCACGCACGAGGGAACTAATAAAGTTAAAGACTCAAAAGTTAACAATTTATTGCATGATTTTGAGCTTTTGAAAATGCAACCAAGCGAGACTATAGGCGACATGTACACCCATTTCACGGATGTCGTCAATAATCTAAGAGTTCTTGGTAAATTTTTTTCGAATTTTGATCTCGTAAGCAAGATCTAAAGATCCCTTCCAAAAAGGTGGGATTCTAAAATAACTGCAATACAAGAAACAAAAGATTTAAATATTTTTCCACTTGAAGAACTAATTGGTTTGTTGATGACATATGAAATGGTGCACAATGCACATGATGAACAAAATCACCTTCCAAAGAACAGGAAGGATTTGGAACTCCAGACAAATGGATACCACTTGAGCAATGACTCAAGTGATGAGGACAATGATGAACTTGAATTTCGAACACTAAATCTTAATAAGTTTATTAAACAAAAATCTAAAATAAACAATGAACTTGAACGGAGGAAGAGGCCAAAGAAGAGGAAGGCAACCAAGGATGAATCAAGAACTTCCAAAGGTAAAACGGCGAATTGGGCTTTGACGGGGTTCGACTACAAGGTAAGTAACTCAACTCTCTTGAATTATTTTGAAATTACTTGATGTTTTCCATGATGCATTTTCTCTTTTCTTTTGAATAATTATTTTTCTTGAAAATTGTATGTTTTATGTTAATAGAATAAAATGTTAGATTTAAATAATCATATATATGTGCTTGAGAAGCAAGAATGTGTATTTTGATGATTTCCATATTAACCTTCATTGATGATGCATGCTTTTTATATGGAAGGCTTGATGATTTTTTTTAAACCTTGTCTTTGGTTTTCAAACATGATGTATGTTTTTGACATAAGAACAAAACTTGAGCATGCTAATATAAAGTCAATCACATAAATTAAAACTAAAGAAGTTTTAGTTATCTATAAGAATTATTCAAAATTATGTTCAATGAAACCATTGCATAATGATGTAATGAAAATATTAAACATTTTGAAACCATGTTTTAGTGTCATGCATAATGATCATGCTTAATAAATTTTGAAATTATGCATATGAATCTTGTGATTTATGGATTATTGATTTTTACCATAATGAAAGTGCCTTATTAATCTTTGTTGTAATAAATCTCACACTTTCGGTTTTAAACATTATACATGTTTTTATTTGGTATAAGTGAAATAAAATCATATGAATTGAAACAACTAAAAAGAGGAAAATATTTTTTCCTTGAAAAATTATTTTTCTCTATCCTATTGATCTTGATGTTTATTATGATAAATCTATGTATACCATTTTGAATCTCTTGAAAGTAATGTTGATATTTTGATGATTTTGATGATTTAAATTTGAAATGAGTTTTATCAAAATCATGATATTGATTTCTTGGAATAACATGAGATTACCTTTGATGATCATTTTGATTCATGGAATTTTGGATTCATGACTTGGTCTTACATTTGTTTATGAGATGGTTGAAATCTTTATACGTTTGAATTCTTCCCTTCTCCTTTCAATTTATGCATGTTATATGTTAAAGATTTAAAACCATGTTTTGGTATCATGCATATCTAAGAAATATTGATGTGACAAATTGAATAAGTTGAAAATGAATGATAATTTTTCTCTTGAATATAACTTGTGATATTTTTTATATAAATCATCATTTTGATTTCTCGACATTCGATACATGAGATTTTATTATAAATCAAAATTTCTCATTAATCGATCTTCTACGATTTTACTTGATATTCTCTTGAGAGGAGATTTTCTAAATGAATCATGATTTTTCCTTGTGAGTTCTTGGAGTTATTACTTGATTTTTCTTTTAAAACAAGATCTCTTCTTTGTACTCCTATGATTTTTCTTGATATTTTATTTAAAAAAGATATTTACTATATGAATCATGTCTTTTGGTATTCAAATGATTTTATCCTTCATGACATGATTTCTTTGTATTTATGGCTTGCATGTCTTGAAATGTTTTGGTATAATGCATGCAATGATGAAATATTCATAAAGTTAAAATGATGTATGCAATACTTATGATAATGATGTACATGATGTATTTATTGCATATGATGTGTATCATGAATGCTTTAAATGATGAATGTTTGGTATCATGATCAACATGTTGATAAATGCTTAAAAATTTTAATGTTTGAGTATCATGTATGATATGCTTATTAATGATGATTGATTTATTTTTCGGTATCGTGCATGAAAAATAAGGTTATTGAAATTATGTATGTTTTAATTTGAATATATAATGATGCACAAATAAGAATGATACTTACCTTTGTCATAATATGAAAATTGATATAAGGGTCTTCCCTTCTTTTTGACAATGACAAAGGGGGAGCAAGAATTTCTAGCGTGGACATCATGAAAAGAGGCAAACTAACTAGCTTGCACAATTCAAGATGAAAGCAAAAATTGCACTTCTCAAAAGAGAAGATGCAAATGTAACATTTGCCAAATTGTTTGCTTGCCTCATGTAAAACATTATCTCTTGCTAGTTTGGCATTTTTGCTAGCTTGTATGTTGCAAAACTTGATCACTTTTTCAAACATTTTGCTAGCTTACATTTTGCAAAGAAAGCAAAAATGGCACTTCTAGAAGAAAGAGCTTGCTATTTTGAACATCACAAGCTTGCCTGTCTTAAGAAACAAAAATTGCAAAAGTGCTATCTTGCCTATCTCTAGAAGCAAAACTTGCAACTTGCACATTGCAATAGGAAGCAAGAATTATGAGCTTACACAAGAAAGCTATCTTGCATTTGCTTTCGAAATTTTTGCTAGCTTGTATATTGTGAAACTTACATATCGTAAAAATTGCTAGCTTGTAGTCTAAAGAGAAGCAAAAGGCTACTATCTCAAAAGAAGCAAATGTGCTATCTTTCCTATCTTAAGAGGCAAAAATGCTAACTTGCACATCTAGCAAAACTTGACAAATTTGTATATTTTAAGAAGCAAGAGTTGCTTTCTTGAACATCTCAATATTGCTAGCTTGCATGATGTAGAACTTACTATCTTGAACATTACCAAAAGTGCTATCTTGTATGCTGTAAAACTTGCATATCTAAAACTTGATAGCTTGAATGTCCTAAGCATGATGCATTACTTGCTAAATTTTCTAGCTTCAAAACTGCATGATGATAAAACTTAATATTATGTTTTTCATGCAATGAGTTGAACTTATATTACAAACACAAAGAATAGTTGTACTTCTCCTTTTTGTTGATGACAAAGGGGGAGAAGTATGTTGATGACATGATACGCATAAGTTTATGCATATGTTCATAATGATGTGTTGCAAGTATTCATGATGAATATTGCAATGACTTGAATTCAGTTTGAATTCAAGGTTCTATCAATATGGCATATTGATAGGGGGAGTTTGTTTAAACTCCGGGAGTTAAGGTTAACTCCATCATCAAGTGGTTGTCATCATCAAAAAGGGGGAGATTGTTGAATCTCGTATTTTGATGATGAAACCACTTGATATGTGTTTATAATTTAAACTGCATTTTGAGTGATGCAGGTCTACTCGATCAGGATTAGACAGTTGACGCAGGAGGAATTGACGTTGCACCGGAAGAATCACGTCAGGATATTGGATGGCTGAATGCTTCGGACGTCGGGCATTGGGCCAAGGAGAGCGAAATTGCGCCAAGGATATCGGGGTTGCGGAGGTCAACCGCCGATTGGGCAACCAGCCGCAAGAGGGGACGATGCACCGAAGAATCGGACGAAGCACCAACCAATGACGTGCCGGGCAACAGAATGTCAATTCGCGTTGTAATAATTGTCTAGATCGGAGTAGAGTTTTGGTTTGTGTGTGCAGGATTAACTACGATAACGATGAAGACATAAAGCGAAACAAAGTGCTGGAGTCAAGTGCGAAGGATTCGTTGGGAGTTCGAGAGTTCGACGGAAGTCCGAAGGTTCGTCGGGAATGCTGCCGGAACTAGCCGAGAATGAGTAGGGAGCTTGCCGAAGGGTTTTTCGGAAGCTCGCCGGAAGGTTCGTTGGAAGTTCACGGAGCTCACCGAGAAAGATCGGAGCTTACCGAAGAAGCTCGTTGGAACTCGCCAAGATCAAATCGTTAAGTCTAGGAGCTTGCCGGGGGTCCGCAGAATGGTTTCCGAGAGTTTATCGAAAGACCGTCGAAAGTTCGCCGGAAGCTCGCCGGAAGAAGTCTTGACTTATGGACTTTGTAATAGCTTAGAAAATGTCTTTTAATTCGTAGTTAGCACGTTAATTAGGGTTAGGATTAGGTGTTAATCCTATAACCCAAATAAGGGCCAATTGGGCCCGAGTTCGAACTGGTTTGGGCCAAGTTTGGAGCCCAACCAGTGAGCTGAATTGGCCTAGGCGGTGGCACCGCCTAGGCTAGGCGGTGGCACCACCCAGCACCCAAGAGCTGGGCGGTGACACCTCCTGGGCTGGGCGGTGGCACCGCTTGGCTGGGCGGTGGCACCGCCAGCATCGGAAACATAAGAGAATTCAAATTTTTGGAGCCCAAATTTGAATCCTCTTGAGGCCTATAAATACCCATCAAGTCTCAGCTGAGAATACAACTTTTTTAGCAGCAATTGTTTGAGAGAAAGGTCTTAGAAAAGTCTTTGCTAGTTTTGTTTTCAATTTGCTAGTGTTCACCTCCTTCTTTCTTGCTGAAAAACTGTAAGAGAGTGAACCGCTTGTAAAAAGTTGTAAGAGGGGTATTTGCCCTTCCATTTCAAGAGATTTGCTAGTGGAAGGTGGGAGCCTCATCGAAGAGGGGCCTCGCAAGTGGATGTAGGTCATTTGACCGAACCATTGTAAAATCGGCGTGATCTCTGGTTTGCATTTACTTATTGTCATTTACATTACTGCAAACCATTTGCACTTTAATGCTCTACTTCTTTGTCTCCGTCTTACTTATCTCTTCAAGTTAAAACGCAATCGAAACGGTTTCAAATGAAAACGTTACTTTTATCGTACGAAGTTTCCGAAAGTGTTTAAATCGTCAAAAGTTTATCACACTTTACCGCTGCACTAATTCACCCCCCCCTCTTAGTGCCGCTCCAATCCTAACATTTTTCATCCAAACAACTTGTGCACAGCATGCACTTGCAGCAATGTATTCGGCTTCCGCCGTAGATAGTGCAACTGAATTTTGTTTCTTGGAAGTCCAAGAAACAAGTGCATGTCCTAAAAATTGGCATGTTCCGAATGTACTTTTTCTGTCTATCCTGCATCTGCCAAAATCGGCATCTACATAAGCTATTAAATCAAATTTTTTAGATTTTGGATACCACAATCCTAGATTTGGAGTTCTTTTAAGATACCTAAATATTCTTTTAACACTCTTAAGATGAGATAATTTAGGATTAGATTGAATCCTAGCGCAAAGTCCTACACTAAACATAATATCCGGTCTAGTCGCGGTGAGGTAGAGTAGACTACCTAACATTCCCCTATATATTTTTTGATCGAAATTTTCACTATTTTCATCCAAATCTAACTTAGTCGAAGTACTCATCGGGGTGTTCGTTGCTTTTGAATTATCCATGTTAAATCTTTTTAACAATTCTAATGTATATTTAGATTGGTTAAGAAATATACCATCACTAAGTTGTTTGATTTGTAATCCTAAAAAGAAAGTTAATTCACCTATTAAACTCATTTCAAATTCATGACTCATACATTTGGCAAATGATTCACATAGTGATTCATCCGAAGAGCCAAAAATAATATCGTCAACATAAATTTGTACAATAAGAAAATTATTTTCAAAATATTTGATAAACAATGTAGTATCAACCTTGCCTTTGGTAAAATTATTTAAAATAAGAAATGAACTAAGCCTTTCATACCAAGCTCTAGGAGCTTGTTTCAAGCCATAGAGAGCCTTAGTCAATTTGAATACATGATTAAGAAGAAGAGAATTTTCAAATCCGGGACGTTGTTCGACATATACTTTTTCGGAAATAAAACCATTCAAGAAGGCACTTTTGACATCCATTTGAAACAGTTTAAAATTATTACTACTAGCATAGGCAAGGAGCATCCTAATGGCTTCTAATCTTATCACAGGAGCGAAGGTTTCTTCGTAGTCGATACCTTCTTCTTGGTTGAAACCTTTGGTCACTAATCTAGCCTTGTTTCTAACCACGATACCATTTTTGTCTTGCTTGTTTCTAAAGACCCATTTAGTACCAATGACTAAATAGTCACTGGGTCTAGGAACAAGCTTCCATACCTTATTCCTCTCAAATTGATTTAATTCCTCTTGCATTGCAATAACTCAAAAATCATCTTTTAAGGCCTCGTCAATGCATTTAGGTTCGATTTGAGAAAGGAAGGCAGTGTTAGCACAAAAATTCTTGAAAGAGGAACGAGTTTGAACCCCTTTTGATGTTTCTCCTATAATTAGCTCCTTTGGATGAGCATCTATATACTTCCATTCCTTGGATAAGAAAATTTCGGAAGAAGGTGCATCCAAGTTGCTATTTTGAGGAGGGGGTTCATTTAAGTTCAAATTATCAAAACCAAGATCATCATCAAAATTATTTTTCTTTAAATAAGAAATTTCATTAAAAACTACATGAATATATTCTTCTATTACTAAGGTTCTTTTGTTAAAAACCCGAAAAGCCTTAGAAACGGAAGAGTAACCAAGAAAGATGCCTTCATCGGATTTAGCATCAAATTTTCCTAAGGCATCCCTTTCATTCAAAATAAAGCATTTACAACCGAAAACTTTAAAATAGGAAATATTTGGTTTTTTGTTATTCCATAATTCATAGGGAGTTTTTGATAGGGATGGTCTTATTAGGACTCTATTCATGATGTAGCAAGCCGTATTTACGGCTTCGGCCCAAAAATACTTGGGTAGACTATGTTCATTTAACATCATTCTTGCCATTTGTTGTAGGTTTCTATTTTTTCTTTCAACTACTCCATTTTGTTGGGGATTCCTCGGAGTGGAGAAGTTGTGATTGTATCCATTAACTTCACAAAAATTTTGAAAGTCACGGTTTTGAAATTCGCCACCGTGATCATTCTGAATTGATGAAATCATGAAACCTTTTTTGTTTTGAGTGAGTTTACAAAATTTAGAGAAACACTTGAAACAATCATTTTTGTGAGCTAAGAAATAGGTCCAAGTGTATCTAGTATAGTCATCCACAATTACAAATGCATATTTGCTTCCTCCTAGACTTGTCGTATCAATTGGTTCAAATAAGTCCAAATGAATCAATTGTAATGGTCTAGTGGTGCTAATTTGAGTTTTTGGTTTGAAACTAGTTTTTATTTATTTACCTAGTTGACATGCATCGCATACTTTGTCCTTAACAAACTTTATATTTGGAATTCCTCGCACTAATTCTCTAGATGAGATCTTAGATATTAGTTTCATGCTTGCATGGCCTAGTCTCCTATGCCAAAGCCAAGCATCATTATTTAAAGCGGAGAAGCACATTTCATTACTTAGTTCATCAAGGTTGATGGTGTAGACATTATTTTGTTTTAATGCAATCATTGTTATCTTATGGTTTGGTTTTTCAATAATACACATATTTGATTCAAATCTAACGATATAACCTTTATCGCATAATTGACTAACACTCAAGAGATTATGTTTCAATCCATCAACTAGTAAGACATCATCAATAGAAAATTTTAATTTGTTACCTATGATTCCCTTGCCAATGATTTTGCCTTGGTTGTTGTCTTCGAAGGTGACGTACCCTTCTTCTTTGCTAGTGAGCATAGAGAAATGAGATGGATCTCCAGTCATATGTCTTGAGCATCCACTATCTAGATACCATCTCTTGCTCCTAGCTTGTGATGGCGTATATTTCTACAAGAAGGGATTATTTTTAGGTACCCATTTTCTTTTGGGTGCCTTAAAAACTGATTTAACTTGTTCATCATCTTGCATAGAATTGATCATGGTTCCTTTAGAAACCCAAATTAGTTTGTTCGAACTAATTTTCTTGAATGGACATTTATAAGTTTTATGTCCATATTTGCAACAAAAGTTGCAATTGCTTTGGTGTCGAACATGTAAGATAGGGCCTTTAATGAAGGTGGTTGGATTTTGGTGAGGACTTCTCATAAATCCGATTCCACTTCTTTTAGGAATGTGACCCTAATTTGTAAGGATCATGTTCAAAGACTTGCTACCAACATCGAATTTCTTCAAGGTGTCCTTTGTTGAATCTCGTATTTTGATGATGAAACTACTTGATATATGTTTATGATTTAATCTGCGTTTTGAGTGACGCAGGATGCCTCGATCAGGATGAGACAATTAAAGGAGGAAAATCATGTTGTGCCGAAGGAACATGTCAGATGATTGGACGTCGGGCCGGTGGATCAGTCGACGTATCGACAGAAGGCTTCGGGCCGTGGACTCGGGCATCGAGCCAAGAAGAGCGGGTACTGTGCCAAGGATATCGGAGTTGCGGAGCCAACTGACCGATTGGGCAATAGGCCGCAGGAAAGGACAATGCGCCGAAGAATCGGACGAAGCGTCGAGGGACCAATGACATACCGGACAACTTGGTTAATTGCTTAGGATTAATTATCTCGATCAAAGTTTTGTTTACATATGCAGGATTAACTACGATGAAAGTAAGACTTGCAGTAGGAGTTACGCCAGAGTCAAGACAATGATCACATTGGGAGTTCGAGAGTTCGACGGAAGTTCGGACAGTCGTCGGAGGTTTTGCGGGAACAAATCCGAGAAGTCCATAAGCTTGCCAAAAGAAGCTCGTCGGAACTCGCCAAGTGGATCGTCGCAAGTCTAGGAGTTTGCCGGAAGTCCGCAGGAGCATCACCGAGGGTTCATCGGATGATTGACGGAAGTTCGCCGGAAACTCGCCGGAGGAAGCGATTGACGCACCGGAGCAAGCTGCAGAAATTGTCTTAGGATTTATTGTAGTTAGCACAATGATTAAGTTGAAAATGGGAGGTGATCCCATTAGCTTAATCTTGGGGCAATTGGGCCCCTGAAAAACCCAAATTAGGCCGAATGGATCTACCCATTCGGACCCTGATTGCTGTGGGAGGTGCAACCGCCCCAGTCAGGAGGTGCAACCGCCTGAGCTCGGTCTTCGAGCTCTGGCAGAGAGGTGCAACCGCCCCTGACAGAGGTGGCACCGCCCAGAGGCTCAGTCTTCGAGCTCTGCTAGGCGGTGCAACCGCCCCAGTCAGGAGGTGCAACCGCCTGATCCCGGAATTCCGGGAATTGACAGTTTTGAGCTCCAAATTTGAACTGGGTTGGGGCCTATAAATACCCCACCCATTCAGCACTGAAAGAGAACAACTAACACCGAAATCTTAATCTTTTTCTGTGATTCTTAGAGCTTAAAATTGTTGTAAAGGCCAAAAGTTCTTCTCCCTCTGTTCTTCCAAGTTCTGAGTTATAAAGAGAGGAGAGAAAATTTTTGTAAGGGTTGTCTCCTAAGCCCGTCAAAAAGAGTGAAACTGTAAAAGGGTGGTTGGCCTTTGCCTATTGAAGGAAGGCCTCTAGTTGATGTTGGTAACCTCGTCGATGGAGGAAGCCAAAAGTGGAGTAGGTCAAGATTGACCGAACCACTCTAAATCTTGGTTTGCATTTACTTTGAGCATTTTATCTTTACCGCAAACCTCCTAAATAGCTACTGCCTTCTGTGCTTTTACGAACGAGTTTCTAAGTTCAGAACTTTCCGAATCTGCGTTTAGACGTAAATTGGCTTTTTCGTACGATCATTACATTTCAGTTTACGTTTACGTTTTGATTTCAATCATAACTGCAAACTGCCTTCTGCGCATTTATAAAATGTATCTCAAAGTTCAGTATCTTCAAAATTGGCATTTAGACGTAAACCGATTTTATCGTACGAACGTCGCATTTCAGTTTGCGCTTGCATTCTGATTTTCATCATAAACTACAAACTGCCTTCGTAGATTTACTTTAACATCATCTCGCTTAATCTTAAGTTAAAGTAATCTTAAAATCGGCTTTTACATCGAAATTGTTTTTATCAAATGAACGCAGCTTTCGATTTTAATAGTGAAAGATTTCCGCTGCTCTAATTCACCCCCCCCCCCCCCCCTCTTAGTGCTCTTGATCCTAACAATTGGTATCAGAGCCCGGTTTTTCTCATTTCGGATTTACACCCGAGAGAAATGGCTCTTCATGGCTTTCAAGAGGGTTTATCGGTCTTTCGTCCACCGTTGTTTAACGGATTGGACTACACTTATTGGAAAACTCGAATGAGAGTTTTCTTGATTTCTATGAATTTAGATTTATGGAATATCGTTGAAAACAGTTTTCAACTTCCCTCTAAACCGATGAACGAATGGTCGGATTTGGAGAAGAAGTATTTTTCTTTAAACGCAAAGGCTATGAATGCCTTATTTTGCGCTTTGGACAAAAATGAGTTCAATCGGATTTCTACGTGCAAAACGGCTTTTGACATTTGGCAAACACTTGAAATCAAGCACGAGAGAACTAGTAGAGTCAAAGACTCGAAAGTTAATTTTTATTGCATGATTTTGAGCTTTTTCGAATGCAACCAAGCGAGACTATAGGCGACATGTACACCCGTTTCACGGATGTCGTCAATAGTTTAAGAGCTCTTGGAAAATGTTTTTCGGATTTTAAACTCGTAAACAAGATTTTGCGTTCTCTTTCTAAGAAGTGGGATTCAAAAATAACTGCAATACAAGAAGCTAAAAACCTAAACAACTTACCACTTGAAGAACTAATTGGTTCGTTGATAACATATGAAATGGTGCACAATGCACATGATGAACATGTTGAACACAATCACCTTCCAAAGAACAGGAAGGATTTGGAACTCCGGACAAATGAATGCCACTTGAGCGATGACTCAAGTGATGAGGACAATGATGAACTTGAACTTCGAACACTAAATCTTAATAAGTTTATTAAACAAAAATCTAAAATAGACAATGAACTTGAACGAAGGAAGAGGCCAAAGAAGAGGAAGGCAACCAAGGATGAATCAAGAACTTCCAAAGGTGAAACGGCAAATTGGGCTTTGATGGGCTTCGACTACAAGGTAAGTAACTCAACTCTCTTGAATTATTTCGAAATTACATGATGCTCTTCATAATACATTTTCTTTTTTAGTTTAGAATTAATGTTTAAAAATAAAATAAAAATAAAAATATTATGATCATGCTAGTATTTTCGAAAATGATAATATTACATATTTTATGATAAACAAACAAAATGATTTTGATTGAAAATATGAAATCATGGTTAAGAAGTAATAATGTGTATCATGTTGATGTCCATTGTTATTTCTCGATTTTGAGTATATTAAATCATGTTTAAGTTGAAGTTATGATTAATGAGTATATATTTTTGAAATTATGTGTGATGATATGAATACATGAAATATTCATTAATTTATTTTGATGTATACAAATGAAAGGTTATGATCATGCACGGTAGGATATAATTTAACAAAATTGATACCATCATGATATGAAACATTTATGATTTGCAAGGATGCACGCAATACTTGAGCTTTTTAATTATGATGTGATGTATTGCATATGATGTGAATCATGATTTAAAATGCTATGAGTTGTTGCTAAAATGAAATATTCATGATGAATGATGATAATGTCATGAATGCTCTAAATGATGAATGTTTGGTATCATGATCAAAATGAAGTGATAAATACTTTAAAAATAAATGTTTGTATCATGTTAGATGGTTTGACATATTGTGCATGATAAGCTATAAAGATGATTGAAACAATGATTGAAATAATAGGAATGATGATTTGAAATTATATAATAATGAGTTTATATGTTTTAAAAATATATATGATGATAATGATGCATGCAAAGATGAAATATTCATGATAAAATAATTGTTTTGACATTCAAGACTTGAATTTTCATCAATGCTATTTACCTTTGTCATAATTTAGAAATTAACGTAAAAGGTCTTCCCTTCTTTTTTACAATGACAAAGGGGGAGCAAAACATGCTTGAAAGCTAATTTGCTAGCTCATATAATTAAAAAAAAAAGAGAAAGAAAATAATTACACTTCTCAAAAGAAAAGGAATTGCTATCTTGAACATCACCAAGAAGTGCTATCTTACAAATCTCAAGATGCACAAATGCAAACATGCAAAATTTGTAATTTTGTACATCATTAAAATTTATGATGCTTTGGTGATTATGCATGTTCTAAAATGTTATAAGATTCACTAGCTTGCATGATGTAGAACTTATTGAACATCATCAAGGAATGATATCTTGCCGAAGCAAAAAGTTAACTTGCACATGTAGCAAAACTTATATTTCAAGAAGCAAGAGTTGCTTTTTTGAACATCTCAAAATTACTAGCTTGCGTTTCTTAAAATTGTAAACTTGCCATCGTACTACCATGTTGATGAGCATGCCTTATCTTCATGATTGTATTTGAAAAACTATGGCAAAAATACGTCCTAATGATTGAACGTGTTAAAATTATTTTTTAATTGAATGATCAAATCACTTGATTGGCATAATGATTTTACAAATTACATGTTGGAAATTATGTGCTTGAATACAAAACTTCCATGATAACAAGCATGCTTTACCTTCATGATTGTAATTGAATATCTATAGCAAAACCTTGTCCGAATGCAAGAAAGAGTCAAATTTCATTTTCAGATTCTCGTGATCCTAACATATCAAGTTTACTCTCTTCCGAACTTAACAAGCATATGTCATATCAAGTTTAATTAATATCATTGATTTTTGACATATGTAATCAACTAGCAAATACATCTCTCATACACATATCATGTGAAAAATATTTTTTTTGAGAAATGGATTTGATGAATATGGATGAAAGTGTTTTTACTTGCAAGGATTTGTTTCACATACATATCTTGATCCTTGTAAAAATGAAGCATGATTTAATCTCTCATCGATTCTAACTTCACTTGAAGTAAACTCACAAATAGCATGTATCACAAATAGTCCTCCTCCTTCATACAAAAAGATAATAATAGATAAAAAGGAAGAAGTTTTCAAAGCTATCTCCATGTCATGTTTTCCTTGAGATGTTTGTATAATTGATATCCTATCACTCACTGTTGGAAAATGACATGAACCTAGTTATGACATGAATAATTACAAGCACTTATGCTTAAAATTTGCTTATATCGTTCTCCTTTTTGTTGATAACAAAGGGGGAGAAATATATGAATTGATACTATGAACACTGATGCTTTGATTGCCAAATTTGCATTATGCCATATCTGCATCATGTGTTAAGATGTCAAGAACTTGTATCGTAATTTGACGCGTTGATATCTTACCATGTGATGAAATGCTACAATTGATAAACACTTGAAATGTTTGCGTTATGATATCAAAAGCTTACATCGCAATTTTACATATTGATATTTGATAATAGCAAACTTTCATGATGATAAAACTTGATATTATGTTTTTCATGCAATGAGTTGAACCAATATCACAAACGCTTGATTGTGGTACTTCTCCTTTTTGTTGATGACAAAGGGGGAGAAGTATGATGTTATGCATAAGTCTATGCATAAGTTCATGATGACATGTTGCAAGTATTCATGATGAATATTGCAATGACTTGATTTCAGTTTGAATTCAAGGTTTTATCAATATGGCATATTGATAGGGGAGTTTGTTTAAACTCCGGGAGTTAAGTTTAACTCCGTCATCAAGTGGTTGTCATCATCAAAAAGGGGGAGATTGTTGAATCTCGTATTTTGATGTTGAAACTACTTGATATATGTTTATGATTTAATCTGCGTTTTGAGTGACGCAGGATACCTCGATCAGAATGAGATAATTAAAGCAGGAAAATCATGTTGTGCCGGAGGAACATGTCAGATGATTGGACGTCGGGCTGATGGATCGGTCGACGTATCGACAGAAGGCTTCGGGCCGTGGACTCGGGCATCGGGCCAAGAAGAGCGGGTATTGTGCCAAGGATATCGGAGTTGCGGAGCCAATTGACCGATTGGGCAATAGGCAGCAAGAAAGGACGATGCGCCGAAGAATCAGACGAAGCGTCGAGGGACCAATGACATGCCGGACAACTTGGTTAATTGTTTAGGATTAATTGTCTCGATCAAAGTTTTGTTTACATGTGCAGGATTAACTACGATGAAAGTAAGACATGCAGTAGGAGTTACGCCGGAGTCAAGACAATGATCACATTAGGAGTTCGAGAGTTCGACGGAAGTTCGGACAATCGTCAGAGGTTCTGCGGGAACAAATCCGAGAAGTCCATAAGCTTACCAAAAGAAGCTCATCGGAACTCGCCAAGTGGATCGTCGCAAGTCCAGGAGTTTGCCGGAAGTCCGCAGGAGCATCACCGAGGGTTCATCGGATGATCGACGGTAGTTCGCCAGAAACTCGCCGGAAGAAGCGATTGACGCACCGGAGCAAGCTACAGAAGTTGTCTTAGGATTTATCGTAGTTAGCACAATGATTAAGTTAAAAATGGGAGGTGATCCCATTAGCTTAATCTTGGGGCAATTGGGCCCCTGAAAAACCCAAATTGGGCCGAATGGATCTACCCATTCGGACCCTAATTGTTGTGGGAGGTGCAACCGCCCAAGGCAGGAGGTAGCACCGCCTGGGCTAAGTCTCCCAGGGAGACTGGGCGGTGCAACTACCCCAACCAGGAGGTAGCACCGCCTGGGCTCAGTCTCCGAGCGAGACTGGGCGGTGCAACCTCTCCTAACAGGAGGTAGCACCGCCTGAGCTCAGTCTTCGAGCTCTGGCAAGCGGTGCAACCGCCCTAGTCAGGAGGTGCAACCGCTTGAGCTCGGTCTTCGAGCTCTGGCAGAGAGGTGCAACCGCCCCTGACAGAGGTGGCACTGCCCAGAGGCTCAGTCTTCGAGCTCTGCCAGGCGGTGCAACCGCCCCAGTTAGGAGGTGCAACCGCCTGATCCCGGAATTTCGGGAATTGATAGTTTTGAGCTCCAAATTTGAACTGGGTTGGGGCCTATAAATACCCCACCTATTCAGCACTGAAAGAGAAAAACTAACACCGAAATCTTAATCTTTTTTTGTGATTCTTAGAGCTCAAAATTATTGTAAAGGCCAAAAGTTCTTCTCCCCTTGTTCTTCCAAGTTTTGAGTTGTAAAGAGAGGAGAGAAAATTTCTGTAATGGTTGTCTCCTAAGCCCGTCAAAAGGAGTGAAACTGTAAAAGGGTGGTTGGCCTTCGCCTATTGAAGGAAGGCCTCTAGTTGACGTCGGTGACCTCGTCGGTGGAGGAAGCCAAAAGTGGAGTAGGTCAAGATTGACCGAACCACTCTAAATCTCGGTTTGCATTTACTTTGAGAATTTTATCTTTACTTCAAACCTCCTAAATAGCTACTGCCTTCTGCGCTTTTACGAACGCGTTTCTAAGTTCAGAACTTTCCGAATCTGCGTTTAGACGTAAATCGGCTTTTTCGTACGATCATTACATTTCAGTTTACATTTACGTTTTGATTTCAATCATAACTGCAAACTGCCTTCTGCGCATTTATAAAACGTATCTCAAAGTTCAGTATCTTCAAAATTGGCATTTAGACGTAAACCGATTTTATCGTACGAACGTCGCATTTCAGTTTGCGCTTGCATTCTGATTTTCATCATAAACTGCAAACTGCCTTCATAGATTTACTTTAATATCATCTCGCTTAATCTTAAGTTAAAGTAATCTTAGAATCGGCTTTTACATCGAAATCGTTTTTATCAAACGAACGCAGCTTTCGATTTTAATAGTGAAAGATTTCCGCTGTACTAATTAACCCCCCCCCCCCCTCATCCTTAAGTAGCATGTTCTCCTTTTAGAGAGTTTCTAGATCATGGCATTTTATACATGGAGCTAAACTATCATGATATTCAGTCTTTAATTTATCGACATTACAAGTGAGACTATCATGCTCCTTTTTTAGCAATTTGTATTTTCTACTAGTTGTCTTACATTCATCAAATAACTCATGGAAGGCATTTAATAATTCATGATAAGGTAAATCTGCATCAATTAAATCTGTTACCTCTTCTCTAATGGCCATTAGAGCGTAATGAGCAACTTGCTCGGTGTTGGACTCCTCTTCTTCGGACGCGCTTGAATCATCCCACGTTGCCTTGAGCGCCTTCTTCTTTGATGTTCTCTTTTTGGCTTGAGGACAATCGTTCTTATAGTGTCCCAATTTTTTGCACTCATAGCAAATCACTTGGTCCTTCTTGTGTTCGAATTTATTTTTTGTATTATTTTTAAATTTATTCTTTCTTAAATATTTTTTAAATTTTTGAGTCAAAAGTGCAATGTCATTGTCACTGTCCTCATCACTTTATGTTCCTTTCAAGTGATCTTCTAGTGATGTGAGTGCCATATCCTTCATGTTCTTTGGAAGGGGGTTCTTGAGCTCGTCATGAGCTTGACATGTCATTTCGTAGGTCATTAGAGACCCAATAAGTTCTTCAAGAGGGAATGTTTTAAGGTCTTTGGCCTCTTGAATGGCCGTAACTTTTGGATCCCAACTTTTAGGGAGGGATCTTAAGATTTTAGTTCCTAGTTCAAAGTTAGTAAAATCTTTACCAAGAGCGTTGAGTCCATTGATGACATCTGTGAACCGGGCGTACATGTCTCCGATGGACTCACTTGGTTTCATTCGGAAAAGTTCGTAAGAGTGCACAAGGATGTTGATTTTAGACACTTTCACTCGGCTAGTGCCTTCATGAGTGACCTCAAGAATTCTCTAAATATCAAAAGCCGAATCACAAATTGAAATACGATTAAATTCATTTTTGTCTAGTGCACAAAATAAGGCATTCATAGCCTTTGCGTTTAAAGCAAAACCCTTCTTCTCCGATTCATTCCATTCGCTCATCGGAAGAGAAGATTTTTGAAATCCGTTTTCAATAATAGTCCAAAGCTCGAAATCCATGGAAATGAGGAAGATCCTCATACGAGTCTTCCAATAAGTATAATTCGACCCATTAAACATGGGTGGACGTGTGATAGAATGACCCTCATGTATGTTGGAGTAAGCCATCTCTCTTGGGTATCAAACCAAATATGAGAGTGAGCCTAGCTCTGATACCAATTGTTAGGATCGGAGCGGCACTAAGAGGGGGGGGGGGGGGGGGGTGAATTAGTGCAGCGGATTAAAACGTCGGTTTTGACAAATCTTTTGCATGATAAAAATTGAACTCGGAAGTGCTTAACTTGAAAGCATATTCGTAAAGTTGTGCAACAAAGGTAATGAGGAAATAAAGAACGTAAGAAGGTTTGCAGTAATGTAAATAGCAATAATAAAATGCAAACCAGAGATCACGCCGATTTTAAAGTGGTTCGGTCAAATGACCTACATCCACTTGCGAGGCCCTCTTCGATGAGGCTCCCACCTTCCACTAGCAAATCTCTTGAAGGGGAAGGGCAAATACCCCTCTTACAACTTTTTACAAGTGGTTCACACACTTACAAATTTTCAGCAAGAAAGAAGGAGGTGAACACTCTAGCAAATTGAAAACAAGACTTGCTAAGACTTTTCTAAGACCTTTCTCTCAATCAATTGCTTCTCAAAAAGTTGTAATCTCGACTGAGATTTGAGGGGTATTTATAGGCCTCAAGAGGATTCAAATTTGGGCTCCAAAATTTGAATTCTCTTTGGTTCCCGATGCTGGCGGTGCCACCGCCTGTCAGTAGCGGTGCCACCGCCTGTCAGTGTGTGACAGTGACAATGGACTGGCGGTGCCACCGCCTGGCTCTCAGGTGCTGGGTGGTGCCACCGCCAGACCCTTCGGTTTATAGGTTGGGCTTTAAGTTTAGCCCAAACCAAGTCAAATTTTAGGCCCAGTTGGCCCCTAACCAGGATATAGGATTATCTTTTAATCATAATCCTAATTACATATGAACTACATAACTAAACACATCCCAAGTAAGTTTTTAACCGCAAATGTCGAGTCTTGTTCCGGCGAGCTTTCCGACGAACTTCCGGCAGACTTCCGATATGCCCTCGGATTTCTTCCGACGGACTCCCAGCAGGCTCCTGATCTTGTGACGACTTCAACGAGTAGCCGAGCCTTCTCGGTGATCTTCGCGAACCTCCAACGATCTCTTCAGCGAACTTCCAAAAATTCCGACAAGTTCCTGAATTCGTCTCGGTTGGTTCCAGCAGCATCTCCGACGATTCTTCGGACTCTTAAACGTCCATCGAACTTGACTTCGGTATTCTTGCTTTGTGTTTTCTAGTTATCGTAGTTAATCCTGCACACTTAACTCAATAATATGGATCAGATCAATTAACCCATCAATTGATTTTATCATCATAATCCGAGATTCAACAATCTCCCCCTTTTTGTTGATGACAATCAATTGATGACGGAGTTAAACATAACTCCCCCTATCTATATGCCGTATTATGAGAAGATAAAAACACTTGAATTCCATCCCATTGAATTCAAGCATAAACCGATAAGTTCTAACCGTTGAACTTATCGTTATTCTCATTAAGCAGAAGTAAATATGAAACTTCGATGAAAATTATTTTCAAGTCGAACGATAAGGGACGATTTTTACTACGATAGGAGATAAAGATTTTCAACAAGAATTTCATGATATAGATGTAAGACATGCTTTCAATATGATCAATCAACCTTGCGATATTCTTAAGGATTTTGCAAGGCATATAAGATATTTGTATTATACAAGCCGAGCCTTCTCGGTGATCTCCGCGAACCTCCGATGATCTCTTCAGCGAACTTCCAAAAATTCTGACAAGTTCCTGAATTCTTCTCGGTTGGTTCCGGCAGCATCTTCGACGATTCTTCGGACTCTTAAACGTCTATCGAACTTGACTCCGGTATTCTTGCTTTGTGTTTTCTGGTTATCGTAGTTAATCCTGCACACTTAACTCAATAATATGGATTAGATCAATTAACCCATCAATTGATTTTATTATCAAAATCTGAGATTCAACAGATACATCGTCCTTTCTTTCGACGTATTACTCAATCTATTGGCATGTTGATCTCCCATAGCATCTGATATTCTTGGCACAATACCCAATCCTTCTGGCTTGATGCTCGAACTCATAGCACGAAGCCATCCTTTGGCACATCGACCAATCCTTTGGCCTAACGTCCAATCTCTAATATGATGCTTTCCAACCCAATGTCTGATTCTAGTCTATGATTGATGTTTCTCATGCGCCACTTATCTCAAATGCTTATTAGTCTATAAACACATCAATTAATTCCGTCATCAAAATTCGAAATTCAATAACAAGTTGATTGATCATAAAATATATCTTAAAAAAATAAGAAATGATGACAAGACTAACCATCATAGTTGAAGTCAGTTAAAAATCCAAAAGAAAAAGTAACCAAAGTAACAAGAACTTTAACAAAGGATTAAATAACTTACACTATAATTATCAATAGCCTTGGCATTCCAACATTAATAATCAATAAAAAGTCGTTTGCTTTGTAACAAAATCGGACACATAGCAAAAGTCTGTCAGTTTTGACCCAAGCCTACTGTTACACCCAATTGGCCTCAAGCAAATATTATGACTACTCTGACTACTCATCTAAATAATTTGATTATTGACTTAGGTACTTTTTAATCATATTATATTTAATTTATAGAACTTATCTATCTAGAATGAATATAAAAGTAATAAAGACATCATCATCAGTGATGATAATAGAATCCTAATTACTCATACTAGTTTCACAATACTTAATTCACATACCACTACTTTTACACTCGATGATGATCTGTGTGTACCTCATATTAAAAGTGTAGGAAAACTAGGGGCAACATCACATGCACAACGGAAGAACAAAAAATAAAAACCTCAAAATTTTCAAAAAGGTGTTCGTCGTTGTGCGAAGATTAGTGTGCAAAAACCCAGAAAACTTAAAACCACGCATGAGATAGTTGTGTCACTTAGGGAGATCGTATATCCCTGAATCCCTATAGATCTGTAAGACAGGATGAATGAGGTCAAGTGTTCTCCTCTCTAGCGGTGATCCACACAGCAAGACTACAACGATGCTCCTCGAATCACTTCCCAAATCTCCACACCTACTATTTGAGTAGGAAAGGAGAATAGGAGGTGGCAATCAAGAAGCCTCTAGCTTATGGGCTTTTGGTTCTCTCATATTTATATAGGCCTCTTGTCAACTTAACCCTAATGGATCATATCCTATTGAGTATTGGATCTTCATCCAACTACCCAAGCCTATTAGATTAGTGAATCTCTATCTAATGATCTCTTATTAGCTTTTATTAGATCTCATCAATATGATCCAATAATTCAAGGGTTTATTGGATATCCAATAAGATATAGGCTCCGACGGATATCTCATATTTGAACCTCTACTCATCACAACACCTATCATATGTGTGTGACCCTCTAGGCTCAATATCAAGCTAGCCATAAGTTATATATGTTAGGACTTCTTCTGGCTTAGTGAATTATTATCTTTACAATAATTCACTCGACTCATTGACCATAGATGTACTAGGCTACTACACCGCAGTCCATATACAATACAGGGGAATCCAATCCTTTGGACCTATCTATTCTCAGTTACTGTATACCTATTGTCCCTCATCCATCTCATATCCGAAAGACTATATTTCAGGCATGGTGTTATCAGACCCATACGGTTTCTACTTGAGTCTCGTTCTAATCGGATTCTCTCGGAGAACTCTTGCTCTCTTACTTTGAATGACCCTAGCCATGGATTTTTTTGAGCAAAAACACATGAGATATTCCTCTCATGACAATGAGAATGGGTGATCCTCTATTGACACTCAATAGCCCTCGTAAGGTTAACTGCCACTCTCGATGACTGATTGTGCTAGATCTAGAACTTCCAAATCTATAAGTCCGATATGAAAGAGTAAAGTACTGATACAAAACATCCTTAATGTCTCAAGTTTAAGGTCTAGGTACACCACTAGGACAATAATCGTTGTTTGACAATGAGGTATAATTAACCATCTAGCATTCCGTGAGTGGATCAATCAGTGAACTCATTCTCCAATGAGCACCTACACTATAGCCCTAGTGTCCTTACATGAGCAGCAATAAGACTAGTTGCCTATATTATATGGATGGATATACAACACACTAGTTTATCTAGTTATCTCGATATCCCTCTCGAGTAACCTATGACTAGGATTATTTGGGGTCTATGTTTAAAGGTGAATCGGTCTCAGTATCGTGATCTCATCACGATTCGATTCTTATTGCATAGATCCATAGACATCATAATATATATTCATATATGCAATAAATAATATAAAGTGATAAAATGTCAAATAATATAATAAGCAAAAAGAATATGTATTATATCACACGTGTTATCACTTACGTGATTGGCTTGCAAGACACCTATGATTAGCAAAAAAGAATCTTATTTTTATTTCTCAATTCTACAAACAAAATAATACATCTATTGAATTCTTTTCTAACTCGTTAGAATTTAAGCATGAGTACATCCTTTGTTTGAAGCTAGAATAAAGATAATATTTATGAATAGTCATTAGCTTCATAAATCATCTAGTCAATCACTCTTATTTCAATTGTTACTTCAATTGATATAGCATCATGTTAGGATCGGAGCGGCACTAAGAGGGGGGGGGGGTGAATTAGTGCAGCGGATTAAAACTTCGGTTTTAGAAAATCTTTCGTACAATAAAAATAATGTTTCGTTTGAAACCGTTTTAATTGCGTTGAAAGCGTACGTAATAAGATGAGGGCAGTGAACTTAGCAAAGTAAAGGTTTGTAGAAAGATAAATGCATAAACATAAACGCAAACCGGAGATTACGCTGATTTTAAAGTGGTTCGGTCAAATGACCTACATCCACTTGCGAGGCCCCTCTTCAATGAGGCTCCCACCTTCCACTAGCAAATCTCTTGAAAGGGAATGGTAAATACCCCTCTTACAACTCTTTACAAGCGGTTCACTCTCTTACAAATTTTCAGCAAGAAAGAAGGAGGTGAACACTAGCAAAATAAAAATAAGATTAGCTAGGACTTTTCTAAGACCTTTCTCTCAAACACTTGCTGCTCAAAAAGTTGTATTCTCAGCTGAGACTTGAGGGGTATTTATAGGTCTCAAGAGGATTCAAATTTGGGCTCCAAAAATTTGAATTCTCTTATGTTCCCGATGCTGGCGGTGCCACCGCCCAGCCAAGCGGTGCCACCGCCCAGCCCAGGAGGTGTCACCACCCAGCTCACGGGTGCTGGGCGGTGCCACCGCCTAGGCCAATTCAGCTCACTGGTTGGGCTCCAAACTTGGCCCAAACCAATCCGAACTCGGGCCCAATTGGCCCCTACTTGGGTTATAGGATTAACACCTAATCCTAACCCTAATTAACATGCTAACTACGAATTAAAAGATATTTTCTAAGCTATTACAAAGTCCATAAGTCAAGATTCTTTCGGCGAGCTTCCGACGAACTTCCGACGGTTTTCCGATAAACTCTCGGAAACCATTCTGCGGACTCCCGGCAAGCTCCTAGACTTCACGATTTGATCTTGGCGAGTTCCAACGAGCTTCTTCGGCAAGCTCCGATCTTTCTCGGCGAGCTCCGTGAACTTCCAACGAACCTTCTGGCCAGCTTCCGAAAAACCCTTCGGCAAGCTCCCTACTCATTCTCGGCTAGTTCCGACAGCATTCCCGACAAACCTTCGGACTTCCGTCGAACTCTCGAACTCGCAATGAATCCTTCGTGCTTGACTCCAATACTTTGTTTTGCTTTATGTCTTCGTCGTTATCGTAGTTAATCCTGCACACATAAGCTAAAACTCTATTCCGATCTAGACAATTATTACAACGCGAATTGACATTCTGTTGCCCGGCACGTCATTTGTTGGCACTTCGTCTGATTCTTCGGTGCATCGTCCTCTTTTGCGGCTTGTTGCCCAATCGGCGGTTGACCTCTGCAACCCCGATATCCTTGGCGCAATTTCGCTCTCCTTGGCCCGATGCCCGACGTCCGAAGCCTTCTGCCGTCCAATATCTTGATGTGATCTCCTCCGGCGCAACATCAATTCCTCCTGCGTTAATTGTCTAATCCTGATCGAGTAGACCTGCCTCACTCAAAATGCAGTTTAAATTATAAATACATATCAAGTGGTTTCATCATCAAAATACGAGATTCAACAATATCCCCCTTTTTGATGATGACAACCACTTGATGATGGAGTTAACGTTAACTCCCGGAGTTTAAACAAACTCCCCCTATCAATATGTCATATTGATAGAACCTTGAATTCAAACTGAATTCAAGTCATTGCAATATTCATTATGAATACTTGAAACACATCATCATGAACATATACATAAACTTATGCATCACATGTCATGTCATCAACATACTTCTCCCCCTTTGTCATCAACAAAAAGGAGAAGTACCACAATCAAGTGTTTGTTATATGGGTTCAACTCATTGCATGAAAAACATAATATTAAATTTTTATCATCATGCAATCTAGCAATTTTATAATATTTTAGAACTTGCAAGCTTGCAATTTAGAGATGTTCAAGAAAGCAACTCTTGCTTCTTGAAATATGCAAGTTTTATAAGCTAGCAAATTCAAATATATGCAAGTTGGCATATTTGCTTTTCTTGAGATAGGCACGATAGCACATTTTTGTATTTTCTTGATGTTTCAAGCTAGCAATTCTCGGTGATGTTCAAGATAGCAATTTCTTCTCTTTTGAGAAGTGCAATTTTTGCTTTCTTCTTGAATTGTGCAAGCTAGCTATCTCCCCCTTAGTCATTGTCAAAAGGAAGGGAAGACCCTTTATGTTAATTTCTAAATCATGACAAAGGTGAGTAATCATTCTTATTTAAAAATTCCATAATTGAGATAAACCTTGAATTTCATAATTTCTAAATCATGATTCACATCATATGTAATACATCACATAAAAAGCATAAGTATTGCATGCATCATTTTAGCAACAAATCGTAGCATTTCATCACATGACAAGATATCAGCAAGTAAAATTACAATGCAAGTTCTTGATATCTTAACATGGCATATGGCAATCATAGCATTTCGATTATCAATTTACCATATATTTCGATGCAAGCTTCTTTTGATATCTTAACATAATTTAAATTCAAATATGGCACTTATAGCATTAATTCATATATTTATCATTCAAATATGGCACTCATAGTATCAATTCATATATTTCTCCCCCTTTGTCATTACCGAAAAGAAGGGAGAACTCAATGGCTAAAAATTTCAACCATTCAACAAGCCAAATATGCAAAGAATTCATGAAAGATATCAATAAGGATCAATTTGTGAATACCAAAGATATGATTCATGGTTCATTAAAATTCTTCTTAACAAGTTCATGATCAAGATTCATATTATTCGTAATAAAGCAAATTGATGTACAATCATCACACAAGGCATACAAGGCAAAGAAATCTTGTTATTTCTATATTATGAAATATATGATATCAAGGCTCATGATTGATTTGAAAAGATATAGCACAAAGAGCAACTTGAAACATTTTTATCAAGATCACATTTTAAAATATTCCAAGTATCAAGATATCAATATGACACTTCATTGAATTCTTAGAAATCAAAAGATAAGTTACACTTCATTTGAAGAATTCCTTTTTGATAAATGGAGGGAGCATAATGAACGATCTTGATTTATAAAGAACTTCATGTTATAATTATCAAGATCATGATTTTAATAATTATTGTCTTTAGCAAAGAATCACAAAAACACTTTATTTTTGCATAAGAAATCTCATTGTATTATGATTTATAAATTCTTTCTCTACACATGAATCATAGGAGATATAATATCAATGATATCATGATTCATTTGGTAATAAATAGCAAGGAGAACAATTTGTTTCATGCATAAGAAATCTCAATAAGATCACATTTCACAAGAAATTTCAAGTATCAAATATCAAATGATCATCATGTTTCTTCTTAAGTCAAGAAGTCAAGGGAAAGTTCATGATTCGATTAAAACAAAATTTCATTCAAGTTAATTAAAAAAAAATCATAATCAAATTATCATTTTTGAGATTCATAACATGAATAACGTTATTACTATTTCATCAAAATCAATTTCGAGATTCACACAATATCATAAAATCATTAATCTCGATAAGATGGGAAAAGCATTTTCTTTTTAAGTGATTCTTTTAACACATCATAAAAAAAAACTCATTCATAATTCAAGTGATTTACAAGATCTCATAAATGAATTTATCACTTGTATTTCATCAAAATCAAGAACTCTAGAGATAGAAAATGATTGAAGCATTTAACATGATTGAAGCATGATTCATATTTAAAATGTATCTTATGTCATAAATACGAATCAAGTATTTGTCAAATCTGAAATCATCCTCAAAATTACATTCAATAAATTCATATATGATAAGCATAGATTTATTGAAAAATCAATAAGATAGAGGATTACTTTTTATGTTTATAAATTTCTATTCATGTGATTTGCTTCTTATGAGCATGCCTTTGCCTTTTCCCTTTTCTTTTAAAAAAAAAGATCAACATTCAAGCTAGAAGGGTAAATTTCATAAAATAAATTATCAAGCATGATTCCATGATAACATCCTTTTAATATCTTGATATTCATTATCAAGTATAATTTCAAAAAGTATGTTCAAGAGAAATCATTAAGACACACATGCATAGATTAATCCTAAGCATTCTCACATATCATATAGTTATAATCCCTAATGTTGCATACATCATTCAACATTTCAAAACATAACGTGTATGAAACCTTAGCAATATACTCTTCATGATTAAATTTTTAATTTTTCAAAGATGCTAAAAATAAAAACAATTTTTTATTTCCTATTCCTACTATTTAAATTAAGCACTCATGAAAAACTTCAAGTAATTTCAAAATAATTGAAGAGAGTTGAGTTACTTACCTTGTAGTCGAAGCCCGTCAAAGCCCAATTCGTCGTTTCACCTTTGGAAGTTCTTGATTCATCCTTGGTTGCTTTCTTCCTTTTTGGCCTCTTCTATCGTTCAAGTTCATTGTCTATTTTAGATTTTTGTTTAATAAACTTATTAAGATTTTGTGTTCGAAGTTCAAGTTCAGTATTGTCCTCATCACTTGAGTCATCGCTCAAGTGGTATTCATTTGTCCGGAGTTCCAAATCCTTCCTGTTCTTTAGAAGGTGATTTTGTTCATCATGTTCATCATGTGTATTGTGCACCATTTCATATGTCATCAACGAACCGATTAGTTCTTCAAGTGGAAAAATATTTAAATATTTTGTTTCTTGTATTACAGTTATTTTAGAATCCCAACTTTTTGGAAGGGATCTTAAGATTTTAGTGACTAGTTCAAAATTAGAAAAACTTTTATCAAGAGCTTTGAGTCCATTGATGACATCCATGAAACGGGTGTACATGTCTCCAATGGACTCACTTGGTTTCGTCCGGAAAAGTTCGTAAGAATGCACAAGAATATTGATTTTGGACTCTTTCACTCGGCTAGTGCCTTCATGAGTGACCTCTAGAGTTCTCCAAATATCAAAAGCTGAGTCACACATCGAAACGCGATTAAATTCATTTTTGTCAAGTGCACAATATAAGACATTCATAGCCTTTGCATTTAGAGAAACATCTTCTTCTCCAAATCATTCTAATGGTTCATTGGAAGAGAAGACATTTCAAATCCATTTTCGACTATGTGCCATAAATTCAAATCCAACGAAAGTAAGAAAACTCTCATTCGAGTTTTCCCATAAGTGTAGTCCGTCCCGTTAAACAACGGTGGACGAACAACCGATAAGCCCTCTTGAAAGCCATGAAGAGCCATTTCTCTCGGGTGTAAATCCGAAATGAGAAATACCGGGCTCTGATACCAATTGTTAGGATCGGAGCGGCACTAAGAGGGGGGGTGAATTAGTGCAGCGGATTAAAACTTCGGTTTTAGAAAATCTTTCGTACGATAAAAATAATGTTCCGTTTGAAACCGTTTCAATTGCGTTGAAAGTGTACGTAATAAGATGAGGGCAGTGAACTTAGCAAAGTAAAGGTTTGCAGAAAGATAAATGCATAAACATAAACGCAAATCGGAGATTACGCCGATTTTAAAGTGGTTCGGTCAAATGACCTATATCCACTTGCGAGGCCCCTCTTCGATGAGGCTCCCACCTTCCACTAGCAAATCTCTTGAAAGGGAATGGTAAATACCCCTCTTACAACTCTTTACAAGCGGTTCACTCTCTTACAAATTTTCAGCAAGAAAGAAGGAGGTGAACACTAGCAAAATAAAAACAAGATTAGCTAGGACTTTTCTAAGACCTTTCTCTCAAACACTTGCTGCTCAAAAAGTTATATTCTCAGCTGAGACTTGAGGGGTATTTATAGGCCTCAAGAGGATTCAAATTTGGGCTCCAAAAATTTGAATTCTCTTATGTTCCCGATGCTGGCGATGCCACCGCCCAGTGCTCGGGTGCTGGGCGGTGCAACCGCCCAGCCCAGGAGGTGTCACCGCCCAGCTCTCGGGTGCTGGGCGGTGCCACCGCCTAGGCCAATTCAGCTCATTGGTTGGGCTCCAAACTTGGCCCAAACCAGTCCGAACTCGGGCCCAATTAGCCCCTACTTGGGTTATAGGATTAACACCTAATCCTAACCCTAATTAACGTGCTAACTACGAATTAAAAGACATTTT
Organism: Musa acuminata AAA Group; assembly: GCF_036884655.1. Lineage (NCBI taxonomy): Eukaryota > Viridiplantae > Streptophyta > Magnoliopsida > Zingiberales > Musaceae > Musa > Musa acuminata. Next base: position 8,673,131 of record NC_088358.1, on the reverse strand, counting down.
CTAAGCTATTACAAAGTCCATAAGTCAAGACTTCTTTCGGCGAGCTTCCGGCAAACTTCCGACGGTTTTCCGATAAACTCTCGGAAACCATTCTGCGGACTCCCGGCAAGCTCCTAGACTTCACGATTTGATCTTGGCGAGTTCCAACGAGCTTCTTCGGCAAGCTCCGATCTTTCTCGGCGAGCTCCGCGAACTTCCAACGAACCTTCCGGCCAGCTTCCGAAAAACCCTTCGGCAAGCTCCCTACTCATTCTCGGCTAGTTCCGGCAGCATTCCCGACAAACCTTCGGACTTCCGTCAAACTCTCGAACTCACAATGAATCCTTCGTGCTTGACTCCGATACTTTATTTTGCTTTATGTCTTCGTCGTTATCGTAGTTAATCCTGCACACACAAGCTAAAACTCTACTCCGATCTAGACAATTATTACAACGCGAATTGACATTCTGTTGCCCGGCACGTCATTAGTTAGCGCTTCGTCCGATTCTTCGGTGCATCGTCCTCTCTTGCGGCTTGTTGCCCAATCGGCGGTTGACCTCCGCAACCCCGATATCCTTGGCGCAATTTCGCTCTCCTTGGCCTGATGCCCGACGTCCGAAGCCTTCTGCCGTCCAATATCTTGATGTGATCTCCTCCGGCGCAACGTCAATTCCTCCTGCGTTAATTGTCTAATCCTGATCGAGTAGACCTGCATCACTCAAAATGCAGTTTAAATTATAAACACATATCAAGTGGTTTCATCATCAAAATACGAGATTCAACACATTATTGTCTTAGTCATCCATCATTTTTTATTTAATAACAATTATTTTTTTATTACTCTTTTTTAATTTTACTTTCAAATCAAATCATAATCTTTTAAGGACATAAAAGATCTAATCGTATCTGAGAGAGGAGCAATGGCAAATGGAGGGGGGAAAATTACCAAATGAGCAATAATAGATGTAGCCAGAGAAACATTTGATGGACGATCTTATGGGACGTGGGGACAAAGCGGAAGAGCCATAATAACAATGTGAGAAGAAGATAGGGGGAGAGAGCCATTGCGTTTCAAAGCTTAAGATTTTTTATGTAAAAATCAAACTGAAACTATACACACAATATGCATATCACACCAAAAAAGTTAAAAACATAAAGTGTTTTGCTTAAAACTAGAAAGAACAAATATTTTTATAATTAATTAAGCTGAAAGAATAATTAATTTAAAATTATTATATCAGTTTGTAACAGCTATAAATAATAATGGTGTTTATAACAAAAAAATATGTAAGACGTGATAGGAAACATTTTTTTTCTTTTATGAACTTTGATTATTATTTTAATCCTTTTTAATCTAAAAAAATTCAAATTTCCTCCTTTTTGTAAGTTAAAAAATTTGGACTTTTTCTAAGAAATTTCACATAATACAGGCTTAAATCCGAAATTATATTTTTAACAAATCAAAATTCGAGATTTAAAATTTTATATTTTATAATAATTTCAGATTTTAAATTTTAAAAAGTTTTTTTTTCCAAATTTATAATTAAAAATTAACTTAATATCCAAGTTAAAATAGTTAGGTTAAATAGTAAAAATATATTGTAACTGACTTTTGTATAATTCCTAAAAATAATTATGAGAAATGGTAAAATTCGTTATTATTACTAAAATAGAATAAATAAATTTTATTTTGTTGGATCTTTCTATCCGTAAGATATTAAGAATAAGAAAGTTACTAGCAGAATATTAATTGAAAAAAATAGAAATAACTATTAGCGTAATACCAACAAGAGAATAAGAGTAAGAGAGTTAGCAATAATATAAGGATTACTAAAAAAAATTCAGGAAAAATATAACACCGCATAATACTGACAAACAGATAATTATAAATGCAGCATATGTTAATAACAAAACTATTTCAAATTTTCTAATCAAACAAGCAGTCAATCAAATATAATGATAATATTTGTAATTAAATTTTATTTGAGGGTTAGTTTCTTTTAAAATTTGATATACAAATATGTCTTAGATTGTATGAACATGAATTAATAATATTTTAAATAAATGAAAGAATGTTAAATGAAAATGAATCTGGAATCACATTTGACTGAAGGATGATAGAATTTTCAATAAAAAAGAAAAAAAAGAAAAATAATGTTTCATCACATTTTGACTAATGTGATTATGTCCCCTGACCTATTAATTTGATTTGATTAATTTTAATTTTACTCATTTTTTATGTTTAGGCTAATTGGGATGTTATAATAAGTGATTTAGGACAATTTATCTAAAAGAATACATAAGCAAAAGCTAGTAATAATGCATTCATCAAGTTCTCATAAATCAATATTAGTCTTTACATATTTTTGATGTGGGACTAACTGATATGTTACATTATAAGTGAATAATTCAAATCTTGATCTGAAAATTAAAATATTAAATGACATATGAAATGAAAAAATAAAAAAAATAAATAAAAACGAGGAAATATTTTTTTTGATATTAATAGTTACTCAATCCTAAGAAAAATCCTAGTAAAAAGAAATCAGATTCTTCCATGAAAAGTAAAAGAGAAATACAACTATCATTTTGCAGTTTGTGAGAGACACTCGTCGAAAGTCTTAAAATTTTAACAAAAGTACATATTCAAAAACAATTTAGTATATTATCAATATTTAGTAACAAACTGCACATTCTTGAGACCATTGAGAGATCAAAAACTTCCAATTAATACAACCATAAAATAAACTTTTACATAACAGACACAGAACCAGGCGTAGACAGAGACACAAACTTTTACTTTTTACCTCGGTCATTTGTTTCTCCAAGTACTCTTACGAGTTCCGCTCAAGGATAGGAAGACAGACAACATGATTTGATTCGATTGTCTACTACACTTATTTATCAGAGAGGGTTTAAAATCTTACCTAAGGTGTTATTTTAACTGGTAAAATTTTTATCAAATTGACATATAATCTTGGATCAAAATCCGTTCCCTAGAAAAAAAGAAATAGTGACAACCTCCAATGTCCTTTGTTTATCAACTCCAATTTCAATACGTATTTTTCGTTTATAACGAGTCTAACCAAATTAACGAGTATTTTAATCCGATTTAATGATAGTTGTACGCCAGTTGATGTCCACGTCCAATACGATCATTGACATGAATCGATCTCCCAACACGACGCCACGTGGAGCAGACCTCCGGTGACAGGATGCCACGTCAGCGATGTTACGTTGTAGGAGAACAACCTAGAGCATCACGGACGCACCGACACCGAGGAGAGTAGGGAAGCCATGGAGGAAATCCGCAGCCGCCGTAAGAGGGGGAGACCTCCTCCCCCTGTCGGTTGCTCCTCCTTCAATCGCACCGTATTTCCCCTCCTCCTCGCGGCTGCCGCCACCTCGTCGTCGTCCTTCGCCTCCGGCGACCTCCAGAACCCTCACGCCCGATTCATCCTCCGGCGATTCCTCCGCGCCCGTCTCGCTCTCCTCACAACGAGAACTCCCCCTTGTTCTTCTCCTTCTGCCCTCGAACGTCTCCTTCCCGAAGGCCTCCTCACCCTGTTCCCTGTCCTCCTCACCTCCAGGTATTCTCTCGTTTCTCTGCGATCGATTGTCCAAAATGTAACTTGTTCTTCTAGCATTTGTTGATTATTGTGGGCGGTTCAGGTGGCCATCTGTGGCTGCACTGGGAGCGGAGGTGGTCGGCGCCGCCGCCCTCTACTCCCTGGAGGCGAACGAGATGATGGCTTCGGACGAAGGAGTCGTGAGGGGTTTGGTTCGCGCTTTGGGGAGCAAAAGCCGCCGCATAGTCAAGGCTGCGTTACACGCTGTTATGGACCTTTCGACCTCTCCAGTCGGAAGAGAGCAGCTCTGGAAGGCATCAGCTGTTGAGAGATTATTGTGAGTATTCCTTTATCTTCAAATTTTTTTCTTGTTTGTGGGCCTCATGCATTGACGAATTATAACCTTTCTCAATCAATTAAGAGTTCTTTTTTTCTGTGGCAACATTCAGAAGTTATTAATGGATGTTGGGATGGCTATCACTTGCTGAATCAAAACAATTTGGAGAAAATTACAAAAGAGGATTAAATATAATCCTTGAAATGCATATCTAACTAGTCTTTCTACCTCCTGCTCCAGTCTTCTTCCTTTTCCGTTGGAGAGCCAAACAGCTAATTTCCCGCAACACCTTTTGCTTGAAAGGAGTTCTATGTTTTCATGCTAGATCCATATACCACATCTAATAAAGGCTATTCGAGGGTCTAAGATCATCACTGAAGAGTAAACAATAAATGTGTCTAATTCATGGAATATGTAAATTTTAACACTTCATCCACTATGAGATCAAATGAAATATTGTAAAAATAAGTATACATAAAGCAAAATGAAAGAATGATACCTTGAACTAATAATCCAAATTAATATTACTATTCACAATCACCAAACGATCAGCAGTGAATCTAACAATTATATATTAAGGTGACATTTAAAACAACCAGAAGAACTATTCTTGGCAAACTGAAGATTCAGTTGCTGGTAAATACAGGGTAGGGCCATCCTTCAAATCAAAGTCCAAAGCTGCCTATAACAATGATGCAACCATATACTCTAGAACAAAGGTAATGCATCTACTAGAAACTAAGAGCCATTGGAATCAACATCTTCTTCTGGAGTTATAAAACATTCTCATCCAAGTTGTTGTCAATCAACCAAAAGTATTTTTATTCTAGCATCAAAAACGCCATCCTAGATGAGACTTTCCAAGGGTTTGCACCACCATGGTGGACTGAGTGCCTAAGTGGTTTCCCAAAACAACATTGGTGGAAGGAATGTAGTACTACTAAGAAATGTCTTTTGTACGCAATGAACGTTTTGTATGTATGTAATAATAACCAATGACGTTTGTTATACAATATCATACTTTTTTTTTTCTTGTACATGCTACTTGAATTGACATTCAGTAGATCTTTTTTTTATCAGTTAGCGAAGACAAGTGCCATATCTGCTGTCCATCACAGTATGGAAAAAGGAAGTGATGTATGTTCAAACAGAAGGCCTGTGGAAGAAAAAATTGTAGCATTAGTCCTTGATGTGATGGTAATCCTTATAAATACTTCTACTGAGATTCTCTTGAATATGATTCCAAGAGACCTAGTAAACAGATCATTGCCATTGTTGCAAGAACTTTGGAAGAAAATTCGAGGTGCGTCAATACCAAGAAATTGGGGAAGATGCCTCCATTTTACAGAATATGATCTTGCTTCCACAATTTTTAGGCTTTCTATGAAGCAAGCTAACCCTGCTCCTTGCGAAATTGACAAGATCAGGATAAGTATATTTGGAAATGAAATATCTAATTTTGAAAATTTTATGTTGAAGTATTGGGAGAACTCACCCTTTCTACTCAGTGGGTCATCAAATATTCTTGAAAAGGACAATGCTGTTTTTAGTTCCTTGGTCCAGTCTTTGAATCCTACATCAACTGATGATGTCCTTGATTCAATTTTGATGGAACTAGTTTCCTGTCCCCCTCTTGCTTCAGATGAGCTTGATATTAATTGTTTTATGAATGAGATGAATAGTTCACTGGGTTCTCCACTCATATATGGACAGGATATTCGGGTTTTGAAAGCACGAGAACTAATGGCTGAATCCTTCAAAAATTATGTGAAAAAAGAAGTGCATTTCTTTGAGAATGGTATGCGTAAAGTGTTTATAGATGGTGATAATGCTCAAAAGTGTAAAGAAGCATTTCAAAATGGTTTTACAGTTGCACTGCGTGGAATGGAGTTTCGGTTTGCTAAGGTCGCTGCTATTGCCAAAGGGTTAGAAGTTTTATTTGGTCAACCATCAGTTGGGGCAAATTTGTACCTAACACCACCAGGATCTCAAGGTTTAGCTCACCACTATGACGATCATTGTGTATTTGTGTGGCAACTCTTTGGTCAAAAGCACTGGACTATTTCATATTCTCCCACATCTGTTCTGCCCAGGTTATATGAACCGCTTAGCAGTTTCCCTTGCTTAGAGAGTGAGAAAGGTGGAGGCTTGCAGCTGACACTCAATGAAGGTGATATTCTGTATATTCCTAGAGGTTATCCTCATGAGGCTCATACAAATACTGATGCTTCTGAATCTCAGAATAATATGTCTTCTGGTTTTTCCTTGCATCTTACACTTTCTATTGAAGTGGAGCCACCTTTTGAGTAAGTATTTTTGTGACTGCAGATCTGATATTTACGTAGCTGACATTATTAGATAATTCAAATCCTGATGGAATAACTTTGGATACCTGCATCCTTTTTTCATTATATGTCAGGTTATATTAGTTCCATATACGAGTGAGAGAAGTTGTATCTAACTGCCTGTAGCTTCAAATACAACATAGACTGATGGTCCCTATTTTCTATCATGTCAGTCTTAGTTCTCCAGGACTCACAAATTTTGGCACCTCAATCACTATTTCCTTGAAGGACGATTTCCATGTCATAATTGGATAGTTATAGTTTGCTAGTTATAGATGGAACTTGAGGGTTTCAACTGGAAAGTATGTTGTTAGAACAGCAGTCTTGATTCACATGGAAGCTTCTTAGTTCATTTCTTATCAATGACTTAGTGACATGATCATGTTGTGTTTTTAGGAATGCTGGTAAGCATTCAATAGGATTGTTGGTAGAATCTCTGTTTGTCTAATTGCCTATATGTTCTGTTCTTTTCCTCTTACTTTTGGGTATATGATTATGATCATGATCAGCTATATTCCAGGTGGGAAGGTTTTGCTCATGTTGCTCTTCATTGTTGGCATGAAAAGGAGAAAGAATTATCAGATTCCATCACTAGTTCCGAAGCCAGAACAATGAGAATCCTTTCTGTGTTTCTTTTGCATGTTGCAATCAGGCTGACAGCTAATTGTAATCCTATCTTCAGGAAAGCTTGCTTGGTTGCTGCAAAATTAGGTTCGGCAGAAGTTCTTGACGAGCCTCATTCTGAGACTCTTATGCTAAGCCAAAAAGCTACCTTTTGGAATATAATGAATATAATCAGAAATAGCTCTAATTTCATGGAAGTATATAAGATTGTAGCAGTTATTCAGGAAAGCAATGATGATTCTTTGCAATGGATGAGGTGGCTTCGGCATTTGCCCCAGGATGGAGCTGATGATGCAAAAATAGACTTCAGTAACCTTTTGAGAATGTGGGATAAACTTGTGGAATTCAAAGGGAATGGGGAACTCAAGGATGAATTTTTTAAGACCAAGTCCAAATTTTGTAGAAGTGTAGTATATGATGATGCATGTAAGATGTTCCACATGCTGTTGGAGAGGTATAGAAGAACCAGGAGACAGTATATGTGCGGGATGTTGTCACTCCATTCTGCATAGCAAGTAAGCTCGTCATCTATAACAGTTGACGATTGTTGCTTCAGTTCCTTGATGTTTGTGGTTTCTCTTGTCTAATCTTTGGTAACGTGGATGTTCAACATTTTCAGGCGAAACAGGTTATTTACCCCCCACCAGTTGGCACTTGATTGAACAAGAATTAAATTTGTCCAGACTAGTTTCTTGTTATGTTGTGAGTGCATGGTTCACTTTCTGGGACTGTTCTATGTCATCACCAACATGCATTTAGAATCAACCAGAAGTTTGAACAAATGGAGCTACCAGAATGTTTAGGATGCTTGGGCAGTGGATAACGATGACTATTTACTTCACGATAAATACGCACTGTGTTACATACCTTCCTCTTCTATGTGCTGAATGCCTATCACAATTTCAATTTTTTGGCTTTGGCCCGAGTGATCTGGATCAACTGTAATCATGAAATTTGTTAAGATTTTTACAAGTGATTCAAGTCTCTCTCTGCTGCACACATCAGCCCTCAAAGGATTTGTTCCTTCCATAGCTGCATGCCCATTGTTTCGATCTTCCATCGTATGCTGGTGGATGGTGGCAGAGGCAGAATGCTATTGTTAGAGAACCTGGAATCATCAAACAAAGTAGTGTTATCCTCTGTTGTAATTGAATGAGTGGATTATTAGGGGCTGCAGCTGCTGGAGTGTATTGCAAGAAATCAACTCAACACTCTGTTTTGTCAACAGAAAACCACGTTAAGATCTAGTCATTGTCTGGAAACAAGCTCACAAGTGCACCACACAATGATGGGGAAATCATTTCTCCATCTCCTCTACCCACCAAGAACCTGAGTCAAAATGTCATGTCCTACTTAAATAGCATTTCCACCACCATTTCACATCATAGCACAAAAATGCCAAATCCTTCTTCTCTCATCTTCATTGAAACAATCAAGAAAGGAGAACGAGGAGAGGAAAAAAAAAAAAAAAGGGAGAGCGAACTGATAGCTGATGCTGGTGGGGGCTGTCTCACGGTGATTGAGGTGACTCAATTTGTACGGAAAAGCTAATGGTGGAGGAGGGGTAGGAGGCAGCTTTGCTAATTAATGGGTATGTCTTTTTGCTGCAATATGGGTATTTATGTCTTGTACTAATGTGCACTGTTCCCCAGAAAACCTGGTTTCGTCCAATTTTGTGGAGGGAAAGCATGCAGGATGGATCACTGTCCTAATGTGGATAGCATGGTTTGGGCTTTCCAACTGGATTAACACTTCATATATCTGGAAAACGGAAAATTAACTTTGGATTGACCTGATTTGTCTCCACAGCCAGCAAGCTGACTCAGAACATTGTCTTAATTACCAGCTTCTTTATGCCCTTATGCATCAGAAAGCTGATTCAAAAGAAAAGGCTTCAGTGAAGTGCAGTCTATTATGTGTTGATGATGACAAGAATGCGGTATCTATATTTTTTTTGCCAGACTACATGGCTTTAACTTTATATATATATAGAGAGAGAGAGAGAGACTGTTTTGTGATTTGCGAATCATAATACTATTGAATCAGAAGCCAGCCTTGAGTAATTACTGCATTCAGTGGTCTCTCTGCTTGTTGCCCGTTGGTAGCCTGCCACGAGGAAGCAAACTACTCATCACAAGAAGCTACATACTGTGAAAGAATTTAGAGGATAAACCATGCATAAAAAAGACAAGCTCTTAAGACTGGTGTAAGTGTTGTTAAAGAACACTATTTCTTGAGGAAAAGAAAAGCTCATCATTCTGATCCTTTCTCAATGGTTGATTACAAGGAATGACTTTTTTGCTCTTCCATGAAAATTCAAAGATCTTCTTCATGTGATGATTTCAAACAGGCCATTGATGTTAAGGCAGCAGGTATGCTTGTTTGAAACGGTCACATGTCAGGCATTGTAAGGATCATTACAAACCCACTTTTTACACTTGTAAAACCCACAAGAAGATAGAGAGGAAAAAAGGTCATATTTCCTTCCTAAACGAACCCAAAGAGAGCAGAAAAAGCAGCACTTCTTCTTCTTCTTCAGCCTCCTCTGTGTGATGACCAACATCTGATACTTCCTTCATCGATTGTGCAAGGGATTCGAGCCAGTAGGGACCACCCGCTTGTCGTCGTCAACCGAGCTATCATTCTGCTGTGCTCGAACGAGATAACCACAAACATCCATCTTCTTGTCTCTGCACCTACGTAGGTCAACGGCAGCAACGCTGATAGCTGAGTTGTTTGCTGCTGGTCTCCCCTCAACTGTCACTGCATGACTGCGCTTCGCCTCCATCCCTCGGCACATAGCAGTGACGACGAGGACTAAGCAAGCGACCAAGGCAGTGGGAGCCCATCTCTTCCTCATGGCCGATAGGACACGCCTTCAGCTAATGCTGCTTTATAAGACTCGTAGTCGTAGAAACAAGAGATGAGAGGAGGAGGGAAGGAAGCATAAATGAGTCAAAAGTATTTGCAGTAGGATATGTGGTTTATACTCGTTACATCCCTCGATCAGTGACTCCACCAAACTGCATTAATGCAACTTCAATTCTCCCGCAGGCAGACAACTAAAGAGGGACGGAGAGAGAGAATGACTAAGAACGCACACACGAAGAAAACAACAAAAAGGTCCGACAAAATCGCGTATACTTGAGACATTGCAGAACATGTAACGAGGGTCATTGGCTTCATTCCATTCCCTTCCTAACATTATCCACTCTCTCTCTCTCTTGGTGGTTTCCACGTGCTGTGCTGAGAATAGTAAATAGCAGCATCTGGGTTTATTAGATGAGAGAGAGAGAGAGAGAGGGTTTTGCATGCTTGTAGAGCCTCGGTTGGGATGCAAGGAGATGATGAGCCTTGAGATAGTAAATAGCAACATGATAATTTCAAATTATCATATATAATTTTAAAAATCATCATTACTTTTGGTATAACATTCATAATATCAAAACATTAACATTTTCAAACCATCACTATTTTAAATCATCATGTATAATTTCAAAATATAAAATCATCAAGGATGATACCAAAATATTTAATATTTTTAAAATATTATTACTTCTCTCCCTTGGTCATCAACAAAAAAGAGAAAAAGTGCAACTAGCAAGTTTTGAAATATGCAAGCTGGTATAAGTTAACAAGTTTTACTTCACTTTAGAATATGAAAGCTAGCAAGTTTTTGAGATGTGTTAACAATTTTGTTCCTCTTGAGATGTGCAAGCTAACACCTTTGCTTCTCTTTTGAGATGGGTATGCTAGCAATTCTCTTTCTCACCTTTGTTATTTAAAAAAAAATGAGAAGGAAAGGATTCAATGGTGCAAAAATTTACATCAAACTTTCAATCATCATATAAAAAAAATTAAAGATCAAGTCATGAATACCGAAAGATCATGAATCATTCTTTTGTAAATAGTGAAAAGAGAGAATCTTAGGAAATGATCTTGATTCAAAAAGAAAACTCAAGTTATGAAAACCGAGAAATCAAGATAATGATCTGAAAAATATATAAGAAGAATTCATGCATTTGGGAGATTTAACATGCCTAATTCTCTTCTAATAAAATCGAATTGCTCCTTAATAATTTAGTAAAAATATCTGCTAATTGATATTTTATGTTAATAAAAACTAAAGAGATATCATGATTATTAATATGATATCTAATAAAATAATATCTAATATGAATATGTTTAGCTCTAGAGTATTGAATGGTTAACAAATAACACTAGTATTATCATATTTTATAGGGATGGTTTTCAACTAAAGTCCATAGTTTTCTAAAGTATTTTTCATCCAAATAAGTTGTGCACAACATGCACTTGCTGCTACATATTCAACCTTAGTTATAGATAATGTAAAAAAATCTAGGGGTGACATATATACGTAGTAGAAGAACAGAAAATATAAATATCATATTTTCATAAAAATATTTCATCGTCGTGCGAAGATTGGTGCATAAAAACCTACAAAATTGAAAAACTATGTGTATATGAGAGATGTGTGTTACCTAGGGAGACCATATATCCCTGTTTCTATAGATCTATGGGAGAGGATGAAGGTGTTAGGACCATGTCGGTACTAAGAGAGGGGGGGTGGGAGGGGTGAATTAGTGCTTTAGTAAAAACGATGGTTTAAAAATTCTCATTCAATTAAAACCGATATCGGAAAGATGTTAATTTGAAAATACGTTCGTAAGCATTGTGAAAGTAAGAAATTAGTTTGCAATGAAAATGAAAAGCTTAAAGTAAATACAAACCAGATTTATAGTGGTTCGATCGTCGTGACCTATATCCACTCTCGATTCCTCTTCACTCGAGGCCATCGACTTCCATTGCCGATCTTCTTTCAATGAGTGAAGATCAACTACCCTTACAACTCTTTCTCATTTTCACAGGCTCAAGAGAGAACCTTTATAGCTCTCTTTTAGACCTCACTTATACCTTAGAAAACTTCTAACTCTAGGAGGAAGAGACTCTAAATCCTAAGAGAGTTTTCAATTTTTTTCTCAAGTATTCTTTCCCCCTTTTTTGTTCAAATTCATGTTTAACCAAGCAAAAAGAGCTGGGGTATTTATAGACTCTAAATGACTTCAAAAATAGAACAAAAAAAGATCTCATCCCGGGTTTCCGAGTCCTAGTGGTACCACCGTTATTACTAGCAGTACCACCTCTTGATATCATAACTACTAGCAGTACCACTGCCTATCAATCTGACACTGGGTGATACCATCGCTTAGTCTGACATTGACACTAGGTAGTACTACCACCTGACACACTCTTAAAGATTGTGTCTTGGCATATTGCCCGTCGCTTAGTCTGACATTGACATTAGGCGGTACCACCAGCTAGTTTGGTGGTACCATCGCTTGACATACTCTTGAAGACTGTATTTGGGTGGTACCACCACCCAAACAAACTAGGAGGCTGAGTCCCAAGTAGTGCCACCGCCAGCCCTAGCGGTGCCACCACCTGGGCCTACTAAGGGTTGCTACATGGGCCTCACTTGGCCCAAAACAACCCTAGCACAGGCCCAATGGGCCCCTAATTGAGTTGGTATGATTACACCCCAAAACTAACTCAATTAGACTCTAAACTAACTCAATCTAGACATAATTGATTATAAGTGTGAATCATATATTGTCCAGCATGTTATTAGTTCATTTAACGCTTCGTCTGATCCTTTGATGCATCATCCTCTCCTTTGGCATATTGCCCAATTGACATGTTGACTCCCACAACTTCCGATCTTTTTGCCGCAATGTTCGATCCTTCAGCCCGATAGCTGAACTCATGGCACGAAGTCCTTCTGCTGACACATCAACCGATCCTCTGGCCGACGTCCAATCTGTTGAATCTCGGATTTTGATGATAAAATCAATTGATGGGTTAATTGACCTAATCCATATTATTGAGTTAAGTGTGCAGGATTAACTACGATAACTAGAAAACATAAAGCAAGAATACCGGAGTCAAGTTCGATGGACGTTTAAGAGTCCGAAGAATCGTCGGAGATGCTGCCGGAACCAACCGAGCTTGGCTACTCGTTGAAGTCGTCACAAGATCGGGAGGCTGCTGGGAGTCCGTCGGAAGAAACCCGAGAGCATATCGGAAGTCCGCCGGAAGTTCGTCGGAAAGCTCGCCGGAACAAGACTCGACGTTGAAAACTTGCTTAGGATGTTTTTAGTTATGTAGTTCATATGTAATTAGGATTAGGATTAAAAGGTAATCCTATATCCTGGTTAGGGGCCAAGTGGGCCCAAAATTAGACTTGGTTTGGGCTAAATTTAAAGCCCAACTAGTGAACCGAAGGGTCTGGCGGTGGCATCGCCAGACTGGGCGGTGGCACCGCCCAGCACCCGAGAGCCAGGCGGTGGCACCGCTTGGCTGGGCGGTGGCACCGCCAGTCCACTGTCAGTGTCAGACACTAACAGGCGGTGGCACCACCACTGATAGGTGGTGGCACCGCCAGCATCGGGAACCAAAGAGAATTCAAATTTTGGAGCCCAAATTGGAATCCTCTTGAGGCCTATAAATACCCCTCAATTCTCAGCTGAGAATACAACTTTTTGTGAACCAATTGATTAAGAGAAAGGTCTTAGAAAAGTCTTAGCAAGTCTTGTTTTCAATTTGCTAGAGTGTTCACCTCCTTCTTTCTTGCTGAAAATTTGTAAGAGTGTGAACTGCTTGTAAAATGTTGTAAGAGGGGTATTTGCCCTTCCCCTTCAAGAGATTTGCTAGTGGAATGTGGGAGCCTCATCGAAGAGGGCCTCACAAGTGGATGTAGGTCATTTGATCGAACCACTTTAAAATCGGCGTGATCTCTGGTTTGCATTTTATTATCGCTATTTACATTACTACAAACCTTCTTACGTGCTTTATTTCCTCATTACCTTTGCTGCATACCTTTACAAACACACGTTCAAGTTAAACTTTTCAAGTTCATTTTTTATCATATCAAAAGATTTGTCGAAACCAAAGTTTTAATCTACTGCACTAATTCACCCCCCCCCCCTCTTAGTGCCGCTCCGATCCTAACAATTGGTATCAGAGCAAGGCTCACTCTCATATTTGGTTTGATACCCAAGAGAGATGGTTTACTCCGGCATACATGAGGGTCATTCTATCACACGTCCACCCATGTTTAATGGGTCGGATTATACTTATTGGAAGACTCGTGAGGATCTTCCTCATTTCCATGGATTTCGAGCTTTTGACTATTGTTGAAAATGGATTTAAAAAATCTTCTCTTCCGATGAGCGAATGGAATGAATCGGAGAAGAAGGTTTTTGCTTTAAACGCAAAGGCTATGAATGCCTTGTTTTGTGCACTAGACAAAAATGAATTTAATCGTGTTTCAATTTGTGATTTGGCTTTTGATATTTGGAGAACTCTTGAGGTCACTCATGAAGGCACTAGCCGAGTGAAAGAGTCCAAAATCAACATCCTTGTGCACTCTTATAAACTTTTCCGAATGAAACCAAGTGAGTCCATCGGAGACATGTACACCCGGTTCATGGATGTCATCAATGGACTCAAAGCTCTTAGTAAAGATTTTACTAACTTTGAACTAGTAACTAAAATTTTAAGATCCCTCCCTAAAAGTTGGGATCCAAAAGTTACGGCCATTCAAGAGGCCAAAGACCTTAAAACATTCCCTCTTGAAGAACTTATTGGGTCTCTAATGACCTACGAAATAATATGTCAAGCTCATAACGAGCTCGAGAATCCCCTTCCAAAGAACAAGAAAGATATGACACTCATATCACCAGAAGATCACTTGAAAGGAACATCAAGTGATGAGGACAGTGACAATGACATTACACTTTTGACTCAAAAATTTAAAAAATATTTAAGAAAGAACAAATTTAAAAATAATATAAAAAATAAATTCAAACACAAGAAGGACCAAGTGATTTGCTATGAGTGCAAAAAACCGGGACACTATAAGAACGATTGTCCTCAAGCCAAAAAGAGAACATCAAAGAAGAAGGCGCTCAAGGCAACGTGGGATGATTCAAGCGCGTCCGAAGAAGAGGAGTCCAACACCGAGCAAGTTGCTCATTACACCCTAATAGCCATCGGAGAAGAGGTAACGGATTTAATTGATGCAGATTTACCTTATCATGAATTATTAAATGCCTTCCATGAGTTATTTGATGAATGTAAGACAATTAGTAGAAAATATAAATTGCTAAAAAGGAGCATGATAGTCTCACTTGTAACGTCGATAAATTAAAGATTGAATATCATGATAGTTTAGCTCCATGTATAAAATGCCATGATCTAAAAACTCTCCAAAAGGAGAACTTGCTACTTAAGGACACCTTGAAGAAATTCGAGGTTGGTAGTAAGTCTTTGAATATGATCCTTACAAATAAGGGTCACGTTCCTTAAAGAAATGAAATCGGATTTGTGAGAAGTCCTCACCAAAATCCAACCACCTTCATTAAAGGCCCTATCTTACATGTTCGGCACCAAAGCAATTGTAACTTTTGTTACAAATATGGACATAAAACTTATAAATGTATATTCAAGAAAATTAGTCCAAACAAACTAATTTTGGTTCCTAAAGGAACCATGATCAATTCTATGCAATATGATGAACAAGTTAAATCAGTTTTTAAGGCACCCAAAAGAAAATGGGTACTTAAAAATAATCCCTTCTTGTAGAAACATACACCATCACAAGCTAGGAGCAAGAGATGGTATCTAGATAGTAGATGCTCAAGACATATGATTAGAGATCCATCTCATTTCTATATGCTCACTAGCAAAGAAGAAGGGTACGTCACCTTCGGAGACAACAACCAAGGCAAAATCATTGGCAAGGGAACCATAGGTAACAAATTAAAATTTTCCTATTGATGATATCTTACTAGTTGATGGATTGAAACATAATCTCTTGAGTGTTAGTCAATTATGCGATAAAGGTTATATCGTTAGATTTGAATCAAATGTGTGTATTATTGAAAAACCAAACCATAACATAACTATGATTGCATTAAAACAAAATAATGTCTACACCATCAACCTTGATGAACTAAGTAATGAAATGTGCTTCTCCGCTTTAAATGATGATGCTTGGCTTTGGCATAGGAGACTAGGCCATGCAAGCATGAAACTAATATCTAAGATCTCATCTAGAGAATTAGTGCGAGGAATTCCAAATATAAAGTTTATTAAGGACAAAGTATGCGATGCATGTCAACTAGGTAAACAAATAAAAACTAGTTTCAAACCAAAAACTCAAATTAGCACCACTAGACCATTACAATTGATTCATTTGGACTTATTTGGACCAATTGACACGACAAGTCTATGAGGAAGCAAATATGTGTTTGTAATTGTGGATGACTATACTAGATACACTTGGACCTATTTCTTAGCTCACAAAAGTGATTGTTTCAAGTGTTTCTCTAAATTTTGTAAACTCACTCAAAATGAAAAAGGTTTCATGATTTCATCAATTCAGAGTGATCACGGTGGCGAATTTCAAAACCGTGACTTTCAAAATTTTTGTGAAGTTAATGGATACAATCACAACTTCTCTACTCCGAGGAATCCCCAACAAAATGGAATAGTTGAAAGAAAAAATAGAAACCTACAAGAAATGGTAAGAACGATGTTAAATGAGCATAGTCTACCCAAGTATTTTTGGGCTGAAGCCGTAAATACGACTTGCTACATCATGAATAGGGTCCTAATAAGACCATCCCTATCAAAAACTCCCTATGAATTATGGAATAACAAAAAACCAAATATTTCCTATTTTAAAGTTTTCGGTTGTAAATGCTTTATTTTGAATGAAAGGGATGCCTTAGGAAAATTTGATGCTAAATCCGATGAAGGCATCTTTCTTGGTTACTCTTCCGTTTCTAAGGCTTTTCGGGTTTTTAACAAAAGAACCTTAGTAATAGAAGAATCTATTCATGTAGTTTTTAATGAAATTTCTGATTTAAAGAAAAATAATTTTGATGATGATCTTGGTTTTAATAATTTGAACTTAAATGAACCCCCTCCTCAAAATAGCAACTTGGATGCACCTTCTTCCGAAATTTCCTTACCCAAGGAATGAAAGTATATAGATGCTCATCCAAAGGAGCTAATTGTTGAATCTCGTATTTTGATGATGAAACTACTTGATATATGTTTATGATTTAATCTGTGTTTTGAGTGACGCAGGATGCTTCGATCAGGATGAGACAATTAAAGCAGGAAAATCATGTTGTGCCGGAGGAACATGTCAGAAGATTGGACGTCGGGCCGGTGGATTGGTCGACGTATCGACAGAAGGCTTCGGGCCGTGGACTCGGGCATCGGGCCAAGAAGAGCGGGTATTGTGCCAAGGATATCGGAGTTGCGGAGTCAACTGGCCGATTGGGCAATAGGCTGCAGGAGAGGACGATGCACCGAAAAATCGGACGAAGCGTCGAGGGACCAATGACATGCCGGACAACTTGGTTAATTGCTTAGGATTAATTGTCTCGATCAAAGTTTTGTTTTAAGTGTGTAGGATTACCTACGATGGAAAATAAGATATGCAGCAGGAGTTGCATCGGAGTCAAGACAATGATCACGTTGGGAGTTCGAGAGTTCGACGGAAGTTCGGACAATCGTCGGAGGTTCTGCGGGAACAAATCTGAGAAGTCCATGAGCTTGCCAAAGAAGCTCGTCGGAACTCGCCAAGTGGATCGTCGCAAGTCTAAGAGTTTGCCGGAAGTCCGCA
Source organism: Musa acuminata AAA Group (assembly GCF_036884655.1). Taxonomy (NCBI): domain Eukaryota; kingdom Viridiplantae; phylum Streptophyta; class Magnoliopsida; order Zingiberales; family Musaceae; genus Musa; species Musa acuminata. Next base: position 8,655,557 of record NC_088358.1, on the reverse strand, counting down.
GGAGCATCACCGAGGGTTCATCGGATGATCGACGGAAGTTCGCCGGAAGCTCACCGGAAGAAGCGATTGATGCACCGGAGCAAGTTGCAGTAAATGTCTTAGGAAATATCGTAGTTAGCACAATGATTAAGTTGGAAATGGGAGGTGATCCCATTAACTTAATCTTGGGGCAATTAGGCCCCTGAAAAACCTAAATTGGGCCGAATGGATCAACCCATTCGGACCCTGATTTCTGCCAAGTGGTCGAACCGCCCAAGCCAGAAGGTGGCACCGCCTGGGCTAAGTCTCCGAGCGAGACTGGGCGGTGCAACCGCCCCAGCCAGGAGGTGGCACCGCCTAGGCTTAGTCTCCAAGCGAGACTGGGTGGTGCACCCTCCCCTGACAGGAGGTGGCACCGCCTGAGCTCGGTCTTCGAGCTCTGGCAGGAGGTGCAACCGCCCCTGACAGGAGGTGGCACTGCCTAGAGGCTTGGTCTTCGAGCTCTGCCAGGCGGTGCAACCGCCTCAGTTAGGAGGTGCAACCGCCAGAACCCGGAATTCCAGGAATTGACAGTTTTGAGCTCCAAATTCAAACTGGGTTGGGGCCTATAAATACCCCACCCAAACAGCACTGAAAGGGCACTAAAACACACCGAAATCCTGATCTTATTCTGTGATTCTTAGAGCTCAAAATTGTTGTAAAGGCCAAAAGTTCTTCTCCCTCTTTTCTTCCAAGTTCTGATCTTTAAAGAGAGGAGAGAAAATTCTGTAAGGGTTGTCTCCTAAGCCCGTCAAAAGGAGTGAAACTATAAAAGGGTGGTTGGCCTTCGCCTATTGAAGGAAGGCCTCTAGTTGACGTCGGTGACCTCGTCGGTGGAGGAAGCCAAAAGTGGAGTAGGTCAAGATTTACCGAACCACTCTAAATCTCGGTTTACATTTACTTTGAGCATATTATCTTTACTGCAAACCTCCTCAAAAGCTTACTGCCTTCTGCGTATATACAATTAGGTTTCAAGCTTTGCACTTTCCGAATCGACGTTTAGACATAAATTAGTTTTATCGTACGATCATCATATTTCAATTTGCGCTTATGTTTTGATTTCTATCATAATTGCAAACTGCCTTTATATCCTTGGTTTAACTGCATCTCGCTTAATCAAGTGATTTACGAATCAGCATTTAGATGTAAATCAGTTTTTTCATACGAATATCATATTTTAGTTTGCGCCTACTATCTGATTTGAACCATAACTGCAAACTGCATTTATATCTTTGCTGCATCTCGCTTAATCAAAAGTTAAAGTGATTTACGAATCGGCTTTCTTACTGAAATCACTTTTATCGTACAAACACTTTTTTAATCGTCGAAAGTTTTCCGCTGCACTAATTCACCCCCCCCCCCCTCTTAGTGCTCTTGATCCTAAAAATTGGTATCAGAGCTCGGTATTTCTCATTTCGGATTTACACCCGAGAGAAATGGCTCTTCATGGCTTTCAAGAGGGCTTATCAGTTGTTCGTCCACCGTTGTTTAACGGATTGGACTACACTTATTGGAAAACTCGAATGAGAGTTTTCTTGATTTTTATGAATTTGGATTTATAGAATATCATTGAAAATGGTTTTCAACTTCCCTCTAAACCGATGAACGAATGGTCGGATTTGGAGAAGAAGTATTTTTCTTTAAACGCAAAGGCTATGAATGCCTTATTTTGCGCTTTGGACAAAAATGAGTTCAATCGGATTTCTACGTGTGAAACGGCTTTTGACATTTGGCGAATACTTGAAATCATGCACGAGGAAACTAGTAGAGTCAAAGACTCGAAATTTAACATTTTATTGCATGATTTTGAGCTTTTTCGAATCCAACCAAGCGAGACTATAGGCGACATGTACACCCATTTCACGGATGTCGTCAATAGTTCAAGAGCTTTTGGAAAATGTTTTTCGGATTTTGAACTCGTAAACAAGATTTTGCGTTCTCTTTCTAAGAAGTGGGATTCAAAAGTAACTGCAATACAAGAAGCTAAAAACCTAAACAACTTACCACTTGAAAAACTAATTGGTTCATTGATGACATATGAAATGGTGCACAATGCACATGATGAATATGATGAACAAAATCGCCTTCCAAAGAACAGGAAGGATTTGGAACTCCGGACAAATAAATACCACTTGAGCGATGACTCAAGTGATGAGGACAATGATGAACTTGAACTTCGAACACTAAATCTTAATAAGTTTATTAAACAAAAATCTAAAATAAACAATAAACTTGAACGAAGGAAGAGGCCAAAGAAGAAGAACACAAAGTGGGATGAATCGAGCTCCTCCGAAGACGAGGAGAAAATCAAGAAAGGCGAGGTGGTAAACTACGCCTTAATCACTTTCAATGATGAGGTAATCAAAATCCCCCTAATTTATTTTGAAATTACTTGATGCTTTCATGATGTATTTTCTTTTTTAGTTTAGAATTAATTTTCTTAAAAATTACATGTTTTAAAAAAAAAATTATGATCATGCTAAGTAATTTCGAAAATGATAATATTACATATTTTATGATAAACAAATAAAATGATCTTGATTGAAAATATGAAAGGTTAAGAAGTAATAATGTGTATTACGTTGATTTCCATTGTTATTTCTCGATTTTGATTAAAAAAATCATGTTTGATTTGAAGAAATGCATAATGATGAAATTAAATATGTTGATTAACAATTTTATGCATGAGATTTTAAGCTATACCTGATGATAAGCATGTGTTATTTTCATGAGTGTATTTGAAAAACTATGGCAAAAATGTGCTCGAATGCATGAACTTGTTAAGATTATTTTTTGGACTTTCTTGATTCAATGTTCAAATCACTTAATTGCCATGATGATTTTACACTATTACATGCCTTAATAACATGTTGGAAATTATGTGTTTTGGATACAAAATTCTTTATGATCATGAGCATGTGTTATCTTCATGATTGAACTTGAAAATCTATAGCAAAACCTTGTCCGAATGCATGAAAGTGTTAAATTTCATTTTCGGATTTTCTTGATCATAATAATTCATTTTTGAGAATCTATTGATATTGATGGTTTTATGATGAAATTCATTTTTCGATCCTAAACGTTGATGCATGTTTAACATAAATGAAAAAGCATGCTAACATGAAATCAATCACTTAAAATGAAATACTTAAAAAAAGAAAAAATATATTATCAATGAAATCATGAATCCACTTATGTTACGAATTTTGTAAACCATAAAAATGATTTTTGGTGATTTGAATTTGAATGAGTTTTATCCAAAATCATGATCTTGGTTCCGTGATATTTACAAATTAAGATTTATTATGAATCAATATTTTTTCATTAATCGTTCTCCTAAGATTTTCTTTTGATTAATTATGGAGTAGGTTTTTCAAAAGGAAATCATGTCTTTTTCATTAATCTTTCATGATATGATTTTTATGCAATTCCTTGTATTCATGAAATGTTTATCTCATCACCTAATAATTCTTCTTGACATTCCTTATGTGATGATAAGAATACATGAAATATTCATTAATTTGTTTTGATGTATACAAATAAGAAGTTTCGATCATGTATGGTAGAATGTAATTTGACAAATTTGGTACCATCATGTTGTAAAATAAATGATGATTGAGAATCATGCATTAATGATGATTGTATATTTTATGATTTGGCATGATGCATACAATGATGAAATATTCATGAATTTGAAATGATGCATGCAATACTTATGACAATGATGTACATGATGTATTGCATATGATATGTATCATGAATGCTTTAAATGATGAATGTTTGGTATCATGATCAACATGTTGATAAATGCTTAAAAATTTTAATGTTTGAGTATCATGTATGATATACCCATTAATGATGATTGATTTATTTTTCAGTATCATGAATGAAAAATAAGGTTTTTGAAATTGTGTATGTTTTAATTTGAATATATAATGATGCACAAATAAAATTGATACTTACCTTTGTCATAATCTGAAAATTGAAAAAAGGGTCTTCCCTTCTTTTTGACAATGAGAAAGGGGGAGCAAGAATTTCTAGCGTGGACATCATGAAAAGAGGCAAACTAACTAGCTTACACAATTCAAGATGAAAGCAAAAATTACACTCCTCTAAAGAGAAGATGCAAATGTAACACTTGCCAAATTGTTTGCTTGCCTCATGTAAAACATTATCTCTTGCTAGTTTAGCATTTTGCTGGCTTGCACTTTGCAAAGAAAGTAAAAATGACACTTCTCAAAAAAGAAGAAAGAGCTTGTTATCTTGAACATCATAAGCTTGCCAAACAAAAATTGCAAAAGTGCTATCTTGCCTATCTCAAGAAACAAAACTTGCAACTTGTACATTGCAATAGGAAGCAAGAATCATAAGCTTACACAAGAAAGCTATCTTGCATTTGCTTTCGAAATTTTTGCTAGCTTGTATGTAGTAAAACTTACATATCATAAAAATTGCTAGCTTGTAGTATAAAGAGAAGCAAATAGTTGCTATCTCAAGAAAATTAAACATACTAAACTTACACCTTGCAATGGAAGCAAAATTGAGAGTTCAAACATTGCAAAGGAAGCAAAAATTTGCTAGCTTGCAACTTACATATTTCAAGAAGCAAGAGTTGCCTTCTTGAACATCTCTAAATTGCTAGCTTGCAAGTTCTAAAATGTTGTAACATTGCTAGCTTGCATGTTCTAAAAGCGCTATCTTGTATGCTGTAAAACTTGCATATCTAAAACTTGATAGCTTGAATGTTCTAAGCATGATGTAACATTTGGTGAATTTTCTGGCTTCAAAACTGCATGATGATAAAACTTGATATTATGTTTTTCATGCAATAAGTTAAATTAATATTCCAAACACAAGAATAGTTGGACTTCTCCTTTTTGTTGAAGACAAAGGGGGAGAAGTATGATGTTATGCATAAGTTTATGCATAAATTCATGATGACGTGTTGCAAGTATTCATGATGAATATTGCAATGACTTGAATTCAGTTTGAATTCAAGGTTCTATCAATATGGCATATTGATAGGGGGAGATTGTTTCAACTCCGGGAGTTAAGTTTAACTCCGTCATCAAGTGGTTGTCATCATCAAAAAGGGGGAGATTGTTGAATCTCGTATTTTGATGATGAAACTACTTGATATATGTTTATGATTTAATCTGCGTTTTGAGTGATGCAGGATGCTTCGATCGGGATGAGACAATTAAAGCAGGAAAATCATGTTGTGCTGGAGGAACATGTTAGAAGATTAGACGTCGGGCCGGTGGATTGGTCGACGTATCGACAGAAGGCTTCGGGCCGTGGACTCAGGCATCGGGCCAAGAAGAGTGGGTATTGTTAGGTTCGGAGCGGCACTAAGAGGGGGGGTGAATTAGTGCAGCGGATTAAAACTTCGATTTTAGACAAATCTTTCGTACGATAAGAAATCGGAATTGGAAGTGCTTAACTTAAAAGCGTATTCGCAAAGTTGTGCAGTAAATGTAATGAGGAAATAAAGCAGTAAGAGGGTTTGCAGTAATGTAAATAGCAGTAATGAAATGCAAACCAGAGATTACGCTGTTTTTAAAGTGGTTCGGTCAAGTGACCTACATCCACTTACGAGGCCCCTCTTCGATGAGGCTCCCACCTTCCACTAGCAAATCTCTTGAAAGGGAAGGGTGAATACCCCTCTTACAACTTTTACAAGCGGTTCACTCTCTTACAGATTTTCAGCAAGAAAGAAGGAGGTGAACACTAGCAAATGAAAACAAGAAAGGCAAAGACTCTTCTAAGACTTTTCTCTCAATTACTTGCTGCTCAAAAGTTGTTCTCTCAGCTGAGATTTGAGGGGTATTTATAGGCCTCAAGAGGATTCAAATTTTGGGCTCCAAAATTTGAATTCTCTTTGGGTTCCCGGTGCTGGAGGTGCCACCGCCCAGCCAAGCGGTGCCACTGCCCAGCGCTCGGGTGCTGGACGGTGCAACCGCCCAGCCAAGGAGGTGTCACCGCCCAGCTCTCAGGTGCTGGGCGGTGCCACCGCCCAGCCAGGCGGTGCCACCGCCTGGCTCTTCGATTTCACTGGTTTGGCTTAATTTTAGCCCAAACCATATCTGACTTTGGGCCTAGTTGGCCCCTAACCAGGATATAGGATTATCTCTTAATCCTAATCCTAATTACAAGTGAACTACATAACAAAAAACACATCCTAAGCAAGCTTTCAACCGCGAACGTCGAGTCTTGTTTCGGCGAGCTTTCCGACGAACTTCTTCCGACGGACTCCTAGCAAGCTCCCGAACTTGTGATGACTTCAACGAGTAGCCGAGCCTTCTCGGTGATCTCCGTGAACCTCCGACGATCTTTTCGGCGAACTTTCGAAAATTCCGGCAGGTTCCCGATTTCTTCTCGATTGGTTCCGGCAACATCTCCGACGATTCTTCAGACTCCTAAACGTCCATCGAACTTGACTCCGGTATACTTGCTTTGTGTTTTCTGGTTATCGTAGTTAATCCTGCACACTTAGCTCAATAATATGGATTAGATCAATTAACCCATCAATTGATTTTATCATCAAAATCCGAGATTCAACAATCTCCCCCTTTTTGATGATGACAATTAATTGATGACGGAGTTAAACATAACTCCCCCTATCTATATGCCATATTATGAGAAGATGAAAATACTTGAATTTCATCCATTGAATTCAAGCATAAACCGATAAGTTCTAACCGTAGAACTTATCGTTATTCTCATTAAGCAATAGTAAATGCGAAACTTCGATGAAAATCATAAGTCAAATGATATGGGACGATTTTTACTACGATAGGAGATAAAGATTTTCAACATGAATTTCATGATATAGATGTAAGGCATGCTTTCAATATGATCAATCAATCTTGTGATATTCTCAAGGATTTTGCAAGGTATATAAAACATTCTCAAGGATCAATCAATTTTTATATAAGTCATGCTATCAAAATGGTACAAGTCATCACTTTTCTCCCCCTTTGTCATCAACAAAAAGGGAATGAGACTTGAAGCACATAATTTGTGATTATAACATTGATCATACAAAAAATTTTATCATCCAAAATTAAGTATGCTAAAATGTTTATGTCGAGTTCATCATAAAGGAAAATTCAACATTCATCCATTTTATCAAATCTCTTCTTTCTATAATCAAAAATTGTAGGTGTACAAGGAAGAGATCGTGATTAAAAAATTCAAGTAGTAACTCCAATAAATCAAGATCATAATTCGAATACAAACTCATTCAAATTGTCAACTTGAAACTCATAATCAAGCCATCAAAATCAATTTCGAGATTCATAAAATCATAAATCTTGATCAGAGAGAATGAAAAACTTTACGGAAAATCCATTCAAACACATTTATTCTTTGGGACAATTTAACATACCTAATTCCCTTCTAATGAATTCAAATTGATCTTCGTTCAAAGCTTTTGTAAATATATCTGCTAATTGATGCTTTGTGTCAATGAATTCTAGAACAACATCATTGTTAAGGACATGATCGCATATGAAATGATGCCTAACGTCGATGTGCTTAGTTCTAGAGTGCTGAATTAGATTTTTAGTAAGACATATGGCACTAGTATTATCACATTTTATGGGAATGTTTTTAAAGTGAATTTCATAGTCTTCTAATGTATTTTTCATCCAAACAACTTGTGCACAACATGCACTTGTAGCAATGTATTCGGCTTCCGCCGTAGATAGTGCAACTGAATTTTGTTTCTTGGAAGTCCAAGAAACAAGTGCATGTCCTAAAAATTGACATGTTCCGGATGTACTTTTTCTATCTATCCTGCATCCGCCAAAATCGGCATCTGCATAAGCTATTAGATCGAATTTTTCAGATTTTGGATACCACAATCCTAAATTTGGAGTTCCTTTAAGATACCTAAATATTCTTTTAACACTCTTAAGATGAGATAATTTAGGATTAGATTGAAACCTAGCACAAAGTCCTACACTAAACATAATATCCGGTCTAGTCGCGGTGAGGTAGAGTAGACTACTTATCATTCCCCTATATGTTTTTTGATCGAAATTTTCACTATTTTCATCCATATCTAACTTAGTCGCAGTGCTCATAGGGGTGTTTATTGCTTTTGAATTATCCATGTTAAATCGTTTTAACAATTCTAATGTATATTTAGATTGGTTAAGAAATATACCATCACTAAGTTGTTTGATTTGTAATCCCAAAATAAAGTTAATTCACCCATTAAACTCATTTCAAATTCAAGACTCATACATTTGGCAAATGATTCACATAGTGATTCATCCGAAGAGCCAAAAATAATATCGTCAACATAAATTTGCACAATAAGAAAATTATTTTCAAAATATTTAATAAACAATGTAGTATCAACCTTGCCTTTAGTAAAATTATTTAAAATAAGAAAGGAATTAAGCCTTTCATACCAAGCTCTAGGAGCTTGTTTCAAGCCATAGAGGGCCTTAGTCAATTTGAATACATGATTAGGAAGAAGAGAATTTTCAAATCCGGGAGGTTGTTCGACATATACTTCTTCGGAAATAAAACCATTCAAGAAAGCACTTTTGACATCCATTTGAAATAGTTTAAAATTATTACTACTAGCATAGGCAAGGAGCATCCTTATGGCTTCTAATCGAGCCACGGGAGCAAAGGTTTCTTCGTAATCGATACCTTCTTCTTGGTTGAAACCTTTGGCCACTAATCTAGCCTTGTTTCTAACCACGATACCATTTTCGTCTTGCTTGTTTCTAAAGACCCACTTAGTACCTATGACTAAGTGGTCACTTGGTCTAGGAACAAGCTTCCATACCTTATTCCTTTCAAATTGATTCAATTCCTCTTGCATTGCAATAACCCAAAAATCATCTTTTATGGCCTCGTCAATGCATTTAGGTTCAATTTGAGAAAGGAAGGCGGCATTAGCACAAAAATTCTTGAAAGAGAAACGAGTTTGAACCCCTTTTGATGTATCTCCTATAATTAGCTCCTTCGGATGAGCATCTACATACTTCCATTCCTTAGGTAAGGAAATTTCGAAAGAAGTTGCATCCAAGTTGCTATTTTGAGGAGGAGGTTCATTTAAATTCAAATTATCAAAACCAAGATCATCATCAAAATCATTTTTCTTTAAATTAGAAATTTCATTAAAAACTATATGAATAGACTCTTCTATTACTAACGTTCTTTTGTTAAAAACCCGAAAAGCCTTAGAAACGGAAGAGTAAGCAAGAAAGATGCCTTCATCGGATTTAGCATCAAATTTTCCTAAGACATCTCTTTCATTCAAAATAAAGCATTTACAACCAAAAACTTTAAAATAGGAAATATTTGGTTTTTTGTTATTCCACAATTCATAGGGAGTTTTTGATAAGGATGGTCTTAATAGGACTCTATTCATGATGTAGCAAGCCGTATTTACGGCTTCGGCCCAAAAATACTTAGGTAAACTATGTTCTTGCCATTTCTTGTAGGTTTCTATTTTTTCTTTCAACTACTCCATTTTGTTGAGGATTCCTCGGAGTGGAGAAGTTGTGATTGTATCCATTAACTTCACAAAAATTTTGAAAGTCACGGTTTTGAAATTCGCCACCGTGATCACTCCGAATTGATGAAATCATGAAACCTTTTTCGTTTGTGAGTTTACAAAATTTAGAGAAGCACTTGAAGCAATCACTTTTATGAGCTAAGAAATAGGTCCAAGTGTATCTAGAGTAGTCATCCACAATCACAAAAGCATATTTGCTTCCACCTAGACTTGTTGTATCAATTGGTCCAAATAAGTCCAAATGGATCAATTGTAACGGTCTAGTGGTGCTAATTTGATTTTTTGGTTTGAAGCTTGTTTTTATTTGTTTGCCTAGTTGACATGCATCGCATACCTTATCCTTAATAAACTTTATATTCGGAATCCCTCGTACTAATTCTTGAGATGAGATTTTAGATATTGTTTTCATGCTTGCATGGCCTAATCTCCTATGCCAAAGCCAAGCATCATCATTTACGGTGGAGAAACACATTTCATTACTTAGTTCATCAAGATTTATGGTATAGACATTATTTTGCTTTAAAGCAATCATAGTCATGTTATGATTTGGTTTTTCAATAATGCACATATTTGATTCAAATCTAATGATATAACCTTTATCGCATAGTTGGCTAATACTCAAGAGATTATGTTTCAATCCATCAACTAGTAAAACATCATCAATGAAAAACTAAATTTGTTACCAAAAGTTCCCTTGCCAATGATTTTGCCTTTGTTGTTGTCTCCGAAGGTGACGTACCCTTCTTCTTTGCTAGTGAGCATAGAGAAATGAGATGGATCTCTAGTCATATGTCTTGAGCATCCACTATCGAGATACCATCTCTTGCTCCTAGCTTGTGGGTTTGTCTACAAAAGAGGATGATTTTTAGGTACCCATTTGATTTTGGGTGCCTCAAAAATTGACCCACTAACCTTGTTATTTATTTTTGAATCCTTTATAGTTCCTTTAGGAACCCATATTAATTTTTGTGAACTAATTTTCCTAAATGGACATTTGTAGGCAATATATCCAGATTTGCAACAGAAGTTGCATTTCATATAGGAGGAAACATGTAATGTAGGTCCTTTTATGAAAGTGGTAGGATTTTGATGTAATCCTTTTACAAATCCAATTCCATTTCTCTTTGCGATGTGACCCTTGTGTGCAAGGATCATATCTAATCCTTTGCTACCAACCTTAAACTTGTTTAAGGTTTCCTTAAGAAGCAAATTTTCATTTTTTATTGCTTCTAAATGCTCACACTTAGAGCATGGAGAAGTTTGAAGACTATCAAACTTATCTTGTAGCAAAGCATGCTCTTTCTTTAAGATACTTCTTGCTAACAGTTCTACATTCATCAAATAATTCATGAAAAGCGATAGAGAGTTCTTCAAAAGATAAATCTTCATTAAATAAATCACATACCTCTTCTCCTAAAGCCATTAGCGCGTAATGAGCAACTTACTCGGTGTTGGACTCCTCTTCTTCGGACGCGCTTGAATCATCCCATGTTGCCTTGAGCGCCTTCTTCTTTGATGTCCTCTTTTTGGCTTGAGGACAATCGTTCTTGTAGTGTCCCGGTTTTTTGCATTCATAGCAAATCACTTGGTCCTTCTTTTGTTCAAATTTATTTTTTATATTATTTTTAAATTTGTTCTTTCTTAAATATTTTTTAAATTTTTGAGTCAAAAGTGCAATGTCATTGTCACTGTCCTCATCACTTGATGTTCCTTTCAAGTGGTCTTCTTGTGATTTGAGTGCCATATCCTTCCTGTTCTTTGGAAGGGGGTTCTCGAGCTCGTCATGAGCTTGACATGTCATTTCGTAGGTCATTAGAGACCCAATGAGCTCTTCAAGAGGGAATGCTTTAAGGTCTTTGGCCTCTTGAATGGCCATAACTTTTGGATCCCAACTTTTAGGGAGGGATCTTAAGATTTTAGTTACTAATTCAAAGTTAGTAAATTCTTTACCAAGAGCTTTGAGTCCATTGATGACATCCGTAAACCGGGTGTACATGTCTCCGATGGACTCACTTGGTTTCATTCGGAAAAGTTCATAAGAGTGCACAAGGATGTTGATTTTGGACTCTTTCACTCGGCTAGTGCCTTCATGAATGACCTCAAGAGTTCTCCAAATATCAAAAGCCGAATCACACATTGAAACATGATTAAATTCATTTTTGTCTAATGCACAAAACAAGGCATTCATAGCCTTTGCATTTAAAGCAAAAACCTTCTTCTCCGATTCATTCCATTCGCTTATCGGAAGAGAAGATTTTTGAAATCCATTCTCGACAATAGACCAAAGCTCAAAGTCCATAGAAATGAGGAAGATCCTTATGCGAGTCTTCCAATATGTGTAATCTGACCCATTAAACAAAGGTGATCGTGCAATAGAATGGCCCTTTTGCATGCCGGAGTAAGCCATCTCTCTTGGGTATTAAACCAAATATGAGAGATAACCTCGCTCTGATACCACTTGTTAGGTTCGGAGTGGCACTAAGAGGGGGGGTGAATTAGTGCAGCGGATTAAAACTTCGGTTTTAGACAAATCTTTCGTACGATAAAAAATCGGAATTGGAAGTGCTTAACTTAAAAGCGTATTCGCAAAGTTGTGCAGTAAATGTAATGAGGAAATAAAGCAGTAAGAGGGTTTGCAGTAATGTAAATAGCAGTAATGAAATGCAAACCAGAGATTACGCTGTTTTTAAAGTGGTTCGGTCAAGTGACCTACATCCACTTGCGAGGCCCCTCTTCGATGAGGCTCCCACCTTCCACAAGCAAATATCTTGAAAGGGAAGGGTGAATACCCCTCTAACAACTTTTATAAGCGGTTCACTCTCTTACAGATTTTCAGCAAGAAAGAAGGAGGTGAACACTAGCAAATGAAAACAAGAAAGGCAAAGACTCTTCTAAGACTTTTCTCTCAATTACTTGCTGCTCAAAAGTTGTTCTCTTAGCTGAGATTTGAGGGGTATTTATAGGCCTCAAGAGGATTCAAATTTTGGGCTCCAAAATTTGAATTCTCTTTGGGTTCCCGGTGCTGGAGGTGCCACCGCCCAGCCAAGCGGTGCCACCGCCCAGCACCGCCTGGCTCTTCGATTTCACTGGTTTGGCTTAATTTTAGCCCAAACCATATCTGACTTTTGGCCCAGTTGGCCCCTAACCAGGATATAGGATTATCTCTTAATCCTAATCCTAATTACAAGTGAACTACATAACAAAAAACACATCCTAAGCAAGCTTTCAACCGCGAACGTCGAGTCTTATTTCGGCGAGGTTTCCGACGAACTTCTTCCGACGGACTCCCAGCAAGCTCCCGAACTTGTGTTGACTTTAACGAGTAGCCGAGCCTTCTCGGTGATCTCCGTGAACCTCCGACAATCTCTTCGGCAAACTTCTGAAAATTCCGAAAGGTTCCCGATTTCTTCTCGATTGGTTCCGGCAACATCTCCGACGATTCTTCGGACTCTTAAACGTCCATCGAACTTAACTCCGGTATACTTGCTTTGTGTTTTTTGGTTATCGTAGTTAATCCTGCACACTTAGCTCAATAATATGGATTAGATCAATTAACCCATCAATTGATTTTATCATCAAAATCCGAGATTCAACAGGTATTGTGCCAAGGATATCGGAGTTGCGGAGTCAACTGGCCGATTGGGCAATAGGCTGCAGGAGAGGACGATGCACCGAAGAATCGGACGAAGCGTCGAGGGACCAATGACATGCCGGACAACTTGGTTAATTGCTTAGGATTAATTGTCTCGATCGAAGTTTTGTTTTAAGTGTGCAGGATTAACTATGATGGAAAATAAGATATGCAGCAGGAGTTGCGCCGGAGTCAAGACAATGATCACGTTGGGAGTTCGAGAGTTCGACGGAAGTTCGGACAGTCGTCGGAGGTTCTGCGGGAACAAATCCAAGAAGTCCATGAGCTTGCCAAAGAAGCTCGTCGGAACTCGCTAAGTGGATCGTCGGAAGTCCAGGAGTTTGCCGGAAGTCCGCAGGAGCATCACCGAGGGTTCATCGGATGATCGACGGAAGTTCGCCGGAAGCTCGTCGGAAGAAGCGATTGACGCACCGGAGCAAGTTACAGTAAATGTCTTAGGAAATATCGTAGTTAGCACAATGATTAAGTTAGAAATGGGAGGTGATCCCATTAACTTAATCTTGGGGCAATTGGGCCCCTGAAATACCTAAATTGGGCTGAATGGATCAACCCATTCGGACCCTGATTTCTGCCAAGCGGTTGAACCGCCCAAGCCAGGAGGTGGCACCGCTTGGGCTAAGTCTCCGAGCGAGACTGGGCGGTGCAACCGCCCCAGCAAGGAGGTGGCACCGCCTGGGCTCAGTCTCCGAGCGAGACTGGGCGGTGCAACCTCCCCTGATAGGAGGTGGCACCGCCTGAGCTCAGTCTTCGAGCTCTGGCAGGAGGTGCAACCGCCTCAGTCAGGCGGTGGCACCGCCTGAGCTCGATCTTCAAGCTCTGGTAGGAGGTGCAACCGCCCCTGATAGGAGGTGGCACCGCCTAGAGGCTCAGTCTTCGAGCTCTGCCAGGCGGTGCAACCGCCTTAGTCAGGAGGTGCAACTGCTAGATCCTGGAATTCCGGGAATTGACAGTTTTGAGCTCCAAATTCAAACTGGGTTGGGGCCTATAAATACCCCACCCATTCAGCACTGAAAGGGCACTAAAACACACCGAAATCCTGATCTTATTCTGTGATTCTTAGAGCTCAAAATTATTGTAAAGGCCAAAAGTTCTTCTCCCTCTTTTCTTCCAAGTTCTGGTCTTTAAAGAGAGGAGAGAAAATTCTGTAAGGGTTGTCTCCTAAGCTCGTCAAAAGGAGTGAAACTGTAAAAGGGTGGTTGGCCTTCGCCTATTGAAGGAAGGCCTCTAGTTGACGTCGGTGACCTCGTCGGTGGAGGAAGCCAAAAGTGGAGTAGGTCAAGATTGACCGAACCACTCTAAATCTCAGTTTGCATTTACTTTGAGCATATTATCTTTACTACAAACCTCCTTAAAAGCTCATTGCCTTCTGCACATATACGATTGGGTTTCAAGCTTTGCACTTTCCGAATCGGCGTTTAGACGTAAATCAGTTTTATCGTACGATCATCATATTTCAGTTTACGCTTACGTTTTGATTTCTATCATAACTGCAAACTGCCTTTATATCCTTGCTTTAATTGCATCTCGCTTAATCAAGTGATTTACGAATAAGCATTTAGACGTAAATTAGTTTTTTCGTACGAATATCATATTTCAGTTTGCGCCTACTATCTGATTTGAACCATAACTGCAAACTGCATTTATATCTTTGCTGCATCTCGCTTAATCAAAAGTTAAAGTGATTTACAAATCGGCTTTCTTACTTAAATCACTTTTATCGTACGAACACTTTTTTAATCGTCGAAAGTTTTTCGCTGCACTAATTCACCCCCCCCCCCCCCTTCTTTGTGCTCTTGATCCTAACACTAATTATAGGAGAAACATCAAAAGAGATTCAAACTCGTTCCTCTTTCAAGAATTTTTGTGCTAACACCGCCTTCCTTTCTCAAATCGAACCTAAATGCATTGACGAGGCCTTAAAAGATGATTTTTAGGTTATTACAATGCAAGAGGAATTAAATCAATTTGAGAGGAATAAGGTATAGAAGCTTGTTCCTAGACCCAGTGACCATTTAGTCATTAGTGCTAAATGGGTCTTTAGAAACAAGCAAGACAAAAATGGTATCGTGGTTAGAAATAAGGCTAGATTAGTGGCCAAAGGTTTCAACCAAGAAGAAGGTATCGACTACGAAGAAACATTCGCTCCTGTGGCAAGATTAGAAGCCATTAGGAAGCTCTTTGCCTATGCTAGTAGTAATAATTTTAAACTGTTTCAAATGGATGTCAAAAGTGCCTTCTTGAATAGTTTTATTTCCGAAGAAGTATATGTCAAACAACCTCCCGGATTTGAAAATTCTCTTCTTCCTAATCATGTATTCAAATTGACTAAGGCTCTCTATGGCTTGAAACAAGCTCCTAGAGCTTGGTATGAAAGGCTTAGTTCCTTTCTTATTTTAAATAATTTTACCAAAGGCAAGGTTGATACTACATTGTTTATCAAACATTTTGAAAATAATTTTCTTATTATGCAAATTTATGTTGACGATATTATTTTTGGCTCTTCGGATGAATCACTATGTGAATCATTTGCCAAATGTATGAGTCCTGAATTTGAAATGAGTTTAATAGATGAATTAACTTTCTTTTTAGGATTACAAATCAAACAACTTAGTGATGGTATATTTCTTAACCAATCTAAATATACATTAGAATTGTTAAAACGATTTAACATGTATAATTCAAAAGCAATAAACACCCCTATAAGTACTGCGACTAAGTTAGATATGGATGAAAATAGTGAAAATTTCGATCAAAAAACATATAGGGGAATGATAGGTAGTCTACTCTACCTCACCACGACTAGACCGGATATTATGTTTAGTGTAGGACTTTGCGCTAGGTTTCAATCAAATCTTAAATTATCTCATCTTAAAAGTGTTAAAAGAATATGTATGTATCTTAAAGGAACTCCAAATTTAGGATTGTGGTATCCAAAATCTGAAAATTTTGATTTAATAGCTTATGCAGATGCCGATTTTGGTGGATGCAGGATAGATAGAAAAAGTACATCCGGAACATGCCAATTTTTAGGACATGCACTTGTTTCTTGGACTTCCAAGAAACAAAATTCAGTTGCACTATCTATGGCGGAAACCGAATACATTGCTGCAAGTGCATGCTGTGCACAAGTTGTTTGGATGAAAAATACATTAGAAGACTATGGAATTCACTTCAATAACGTTCCCATAAAATGTGATAATACTAGTGTCATATGTCTTACTAAAAATCCAATTCAATACTCTAGAACTAAGCACATCGACGTTAGACATCATTTCATACGCGATCATGTCCATAACATCAAAGCATCAATTAGCAGATATATTTACAAAAGCTTTGAATGAAGATCAATTTGAATTCATTAGAAGGGAATTAGGTATGTTAAATTGTCCCTAAGAATAAACTTGTTTGAAAGTATTTTTCGTAAAGTTTTTCATCCTCTCTCCATTCCTTGGTGAATTTGATCCTTTTCTTTCGATTCTAAATGACACGTTAAATTATCTTATCCTATCTTGAGTCAAACCCCGCTCCCATTTGATCAAGATTAATGATTTTATGATATTTTGTGAATCTCGAAATTGATTTTGATGGCTTGATTATGAGTTTCAAGTTGACGATTTGAATTTGAATGAGTTTGTATTCGAATTATGATCTTGACATATTGGAGTTACTACTTGAATTTTTTTTAATCACAATCTCTTCTTTGTACACCTACAATTTTTGTTATTTATAGAAAGAAGAGATTTGATAAAATGGATGAATGCTGAATTTTCCTTTAAGATGAACTCTACGTAAATATTTTAGCATACTTAATTTTGAATACTGAATTTTTGTATGATCAATGCTGAATTCCTGATGTTATAATCACAAATTATGTGCTTCAAGTCTCATTCCCTTTTTGTTGATGACAAAGGGGGAGAAGTGATGACTTATACCATTTCGATAGCATGACTTAATGAAAATATCTTATGTGCATCGATAACATGACTTATATGAATTACAAGAGCTTGTATAATACAAATATCTCATATGCCTTGCAAAATCCTTGAGAATATCGCAAGATTGATTGATCATATTGAAAGCATGTCTTATATCTATATCATGAAATTCATGTTGAAAATCTTTATCTCCTGTCGTAGTAAAAATCGTCCCTTATCATTTGACTTGAGAATGATTTTCATCGAAGTTTCGTATTTACTATTGCTTAATGAGAATAACGATAAGTTCTACGGTTAGAACTTATCGGTTTATGCTTGAATTCAATGGGATGGAATTCAAGTGTTTTTTTTATCTTCTCATAATATGGCATATAGATAGGGGGAGTTATGTTTAACTCTGTCATCAATTGATTGTCATCATAAAAAAGGGGGAGATTGTTGAATCTCGGATTTTGATGATAAAATCAATTGATGGGTTAATTAATCTAATCCATATTATTGAGTTAAGTGTGCAGGATTAACTACGATAACCAGAAAACATAAAGCAAGAATACCGGAGTCAAGTTCGATGGACGTTTAAGAGTCCGAAGAATCGTCGGAGATGCTACCGGAACTAACCGAGAAGAAATCAGGAACTTGTCGGAATTTTCGGAAGTTCACTAAAGAGATCGTCGAAGGTTTGCAGAGATCACCGAGAAGGCTCGGCTACTCGTTGAAGTCGTCACAAGATCGGGAGGCTGCTGGGAGTCCGTCGGAAGAAATCCGAGAGCATATCGGAAGTCCGCCGGAAGTTCGTCGGAAAGCTCGTCGGAACAAGACTCGACGTTGAAAACTTGCTTAGGATGTTTTTAGTTATGTAGTTCACATATAATTAGTATTAGGATTAAAAGGTAATCCTATATCCTGGTTAGGGGCCAACTGGGCCCAAAATTAGACTTGGTTTAGGCTAAATTTAAAGCCCAACCAGTGAACCGAAGGGTCTGGCGGTGCCACCGCCAGACTGGGCGGTGGCACCGCCCAGCACCCGAGAGCCAAGCAGTGGCACCGCCCAGCACCTGAGAGCCAGGCGGTGGCACTGCTTGGCTGGGCGGTGGCACCGCCAGTCCACTATCAGTGTTAGACACTGATAGGCGGTGGCACCACCACTAACAGGCGGTGGCACCGCCAGCATCGGGAACCAAAGAGAATTCAAATTTTGGAGCCCAAATTTGAATCCTCTTGAGGCCTATAAATACCCCTCAATTCTCAGCTAAGAATATAACTTTTTGTAAAGCAATTGATTGAGAGAAAGGTCTTAGAAAAGTCTTAGCAAATCTTGTTTTCAATTTGCTAGAGTGTTCACCTCCTTCTTTCTTGCTGAAAATTTGTAAGAGTGTGAACCACTTGTAAAAAGTTGTAAGAGGGGTATTTGCCCTTCCCCTTCAAGAGATTTGCTAGTGGAAGGTGGGATCCTCATCGAAGAGGGCCTCGCAAGTGGATGTAGGTCATTTAACTGAACCACTTTAAAATCGGTGTGATCTCTGGTTTGCGTTTTATTATCTCTATTTACATTACTGCAAACCTTCTTACGTGCTTTATTTCCTCATTACCTTTGCTACATACCTTTACGAACACACGTTCAAGTTAAACTTTTCAAGTTCAGTTTTTATCATATCAAAAGATTTGTCGAAACCAAAGTTTTAATCCGCTGCACTAATTCACCCCCCCCCCTCTTAGTGCCGCTCTGATCCTAACACAATCTTCTAGCATGTTCACTCTGGCCCAATGTCTGATTCCTCTTGCTTTAATCAATTTATCTTTCCTTGATCGAGATTAGTCCTGTGTCACTCAAAATGCAGATTAGATCATAAACTCATCAATTGATTTCATCATCAAAATTCAAGATTCAATAATCTCCCCCTTTTTGATGATGACAACCAATTGATGATGGAGTTTAAACTAAACTCCCCCTATCAACATGCCATAATTTCAATCATAAATTATATGTAATACATATATTATTACTTACATCATAAGTTCAAGTATTGTATCCAAACATACATAATAAAATTTTATTTTACCATGCATGATCATCATCATACCTTCTCCCCCTTTGTCATCAACAAAAAGGAGAAGTGTAACTAGCAATTTTTAAATATGCAAGCTAGTAAGATAGCAAGTATTGAACATGCAAGCTAGCAAGTTTTTCACATATGAAAGTTAGCAAAATTTTACTTCTTTTGAGATGTGCGAGATAGAATGTTTGCTTTTCTTTGCGATGTTCAAGCTAGCAAGTTTTTGAAAAAGAATACAAGATAGTAAATAGTAAGTTTTACATTATTTTAGCAATTTTTAAATATGCAAGCTAGTAAGATAGCAAGTATTGAACATGCAAGCTAGCAAGTTTTTCACATATGAAAGTTAGCAAAATTTTACTTCTTTTGAGATGTGCGAGATAGAATGTTTGCTTTTCTTTGCGATGTTCAAGCTAGCAAGTTTTTGAAAAAGAATACAAGATAGTAAATAGTAAGTTTTACATTATTTTAGAACATGCAAGCTGGTAAGTTTTAGAGATATGCAAGTTTAGTAATTCTTTGCTTCTTGATATGGGCAAATCTAAAGATAGGAAAAATAGTATTTTTTGCTTCTTTTTTGAGATATGCAAGCTAGCAAGTTTTGCCTTTCTTTGAAATGTAAGCTAACAAGTTTTAGATTCTTCTTGAATTGTGCAAGCTAGCAAATATTTCTCCCCCTTTGTCATTGTAAAAAAGAAGGGAATGTTATAATAGTGCAAAACTTTTCCCCTTCCATCATTTTTTAAATCATCACATGAAATACATCAAGAAAAATTAACTTCATGATGAGATATACAATTCATGAATATAAATTTCAAGTTGTGAATATTAAGAGACAAATTATGATTCTTTTGGATAAATCAAATAGTGAAAAGATGAATCATAGTAAACGACCTTGATTCATAAAAGATTTCAAGTTATAATTCCAAAAAATCAAGAGAAAAATCATCATTCACTTAGATAATATTCCTCTTTAGTAAATAGCAAAAAGGAAATATAGGAAATAAAATAGTAATGATACTAATCATGATTCACTTTGACAAATCTTTTCTTTTGTAAATAGCAAAAGAAACATAGGAGAATAGAATGATAAAATATCTTGATTCATGCGTAAGAAATCTCATGATTCATATAGAAAATATCAAGTTATGATTTCGAGAATTCAAGATCATGATATAGATAAAACTCATTCAAATTCAAATAGTCAAAACATCAAAATCATCAAAATCACTTTTTAATTCAAGAGATAACATAAAATAGATTCATCACTAATAATCACATGTTGAAAAATCGAAAAGCTTTAGAGATATTTTCAAAAAAATGTATTCTCCCCTTTTTGTTTCAATTTAAGTGATTTGATTTCATACAAGCATGTCCAAGTTTTTTTACGCCAAATCAAAACATGCATCATCGTTTAAAACCGAAAGAGCAAAATTCATCGTAGAAATAATCAAGATCAATAAACCATAAATTACAAAAATCATCATTACTTCAAATAATCATGGATAATTAAATCATTAAGTATGATTTAAACATAAATCATTTGTAAAATTATTTTATTTCAGCTAGTGAGCTTTGTGAAGTGTGTTGGATCTTCGGCCATAAGCCTTGAGCATCCACAATAAAAAAAGTCATCTTTTACTCTTAGCTTTCAATTTTAGAGATGTCTACAAGAAGGGTGGGTTTGTTCTAGGTACCCATTTAGCATTGGGTCCCTCATAATTAGATCTATCTATCTTGATTTTTGGTATAAGGTCATTTATGGTTCTTTAGGAACCCAAACTAATTTATGCAAGTCATACTTCTTGAATGTACATTTATATGCAAAGTGTCCACATCTACTACAAAAATTATATTCATTTTCATGGGAAACATGTAATGTGGGTCATTTAATAAATAAAGTTGACTTTTGTTAAGTGTTGCTACTCACAAAACCGATTCCTACTTTTCTATGTAACATGACTCTTATTGGCAAGAATCATGTTTAATGATTTTCTACCAATTTTAATTTTTTTAATATTTATTTTAGTAATACATTTTCATTATTAACGAAGTCTAACTCTTCATATTTAGTGCAATGAGTTAATACAAAATTATCATGCTTATTTTTTTAATTTTTTAAATTTTCTAGCAAGAGAAGCATGCTCCTTTTTTAATAATTTATACTTTTTACTAACTAATTTAAAATCATCAAACAAATTATTAAAGGCAATGAATAATTCATCGTAAGATAAAAAAATTTGTTTGAGTTGTTTACCTCATTGTTGAGAGCTATCAATGTAAAGTTCACCACTTTATCTTCATTGGTTTGCTCCTCGTCTTCGGATAAACTCGAATCATCCCAAGTCACCTTAAGTGTTTTCTTTTTCTTTCGAAACTTTTTTTTTAAGTTTATTTTAATTTTTTTAATTTTTATTTTATAAACTTTTTAAATTTACTTATGAGGAGTTTAAAATCATCATCACTTGAGCTTTTGCTCGAGTGGTCTTCTTTTGTTATAAGTGTCAAATCCTTCCTATTTTTTTAAAGGTTGTTCTCATGTTTATCAAGTTCATCATATACCTTGCATGTCATTTAATAGGTCATCAAAGACTTGATAAAATTTTCAAGCGGAAAGTTATTTAGGTCCTTTGTCTCTTGTATTTCAGTTACTTTTAAATCCCAATCTTTAGAAATTGATCATAAAACTTTATTAATCAAGATTCGAAAAATATTTACCAAGAGCTTTTAAACCATTGACAACATATGTAAAATAGGTGTATATGTCAACAATCGTTTTTCTTGGTTTCATTTGAAATAGTTTAAAATCATGCATCAAAAGATTAATTTTAGAAATCTTTAACTCTATTCGTGCCTTCATAAGTTACTTCTAGTGTGTGCTAAATCTCATGTGGAGTTTGGCATAAGGAAATATGATTAAACTCATTTTTGTTCAAAGTAAATAATAGAATGTTCATAGCTCTAGCATTTAAAGAAAAAGTTTTCTTCTCCAAATCATTATATTCATTCATTAGATTAGAAGACTTTTGAAAATCACTTTTGATAATATTCCATAAATCAAAGTTCATAGAAAGAAAGAAAATCCACATACGAGTTTTCTAATATATGTAGTCCGTCCCATTGAACATAGGAGAACGAACAATAGAAAGACCCTCTTGATTGCTGGTAAAAGTCATTTCTCTTGGGTGTTAAACCAAACGAGAAAAACTTGACTCTGATACCAATTATTAGGACCATATCGGCACTAGGGGGGGGGGGTGTGAATTAGTGCTTTCATAAAAATTGATGGTTTAAAAATTCTCATTCAATGAATACCGATATAGGAAAGATGTTAACTTGAAAACACGTTCGTAAGTATAATGAAAGTAGAAAATCAGTTTGCAATGTAAATGAAAAGCTTAAAGTAAATGTAAACCAGATTTATAGTGGTTTGATCGTCATGACCTACATCCACTCCTGATTCGTCTTCACTCGAGGCCACTAGCTTCCACTACCGATCTTCTTTCAATAGGTGAAGATCAACTACCAATTCTTTCTCCTTTTTACAAGCTTAGGAGAGAACCTTTACATCTCTCTTTTAGACCTCACTCCTCCCTTAGAAAACTTCTAACTCTAGGAGGAAGAGACTTTAAATCCTAAGAGAGTTTCTAATTTTTTCTCACGTATTCTTTCCCCCTTTTTTTCTCAAATTTATGCTTAACCAAGTAGAAATAGCTAGGGTATTTATAAACCACAAATGACTTCAAAAATAAAATAAAAAAAGGTCGCATCTCGGGTTTTCTAGGTCCTGGCAGTACCACCGTAATTACTAGGTGGTACCACCTCCTGATAGACTTGTTAGGACCAAGTCGGCACTAAGAGGGGAAGGGGGTTGAATTAGTGCTTACGATAAAAATATCGGTTTTGAAAAATTACGTTTGATGAAAGCCTTTATTGGAAAGCATTTAACTTGAAAGCATTTGTAAGCGTAGTGAAAGCATTCGTAAGCAAGTAAATTAGTTTGTAATATGAATAAAAAGCATCAAAGAAATGCAAATCGAGTTTTATAGTGGTTCAGTCATTGTGACCTACATCTACTCCCGATTTCTCTTTACTTGAGACCACCGGCTTCCAATATCGATTTTTCTTCAATGGACAAAGACCAACTACCCTCTTTCTCCTTTTCACAAGTTTAGGAGACAACCCTTACAAGTCTCACTCATCTCTTGAATAATCTCAAAACTAGAAAGGGAGGAGGAAACTTAGTAATTTTACAACCCATAATAACAACCCCTTTATGCTCTTACTCATGCTTCTTCCAAGCAAGAATAGCTAAGATATTTATGGACCCCAAATGACATAAAAAATAGAGCCAAAAAAGGTATCATATTGGATTTTCGAGGTACTAGCAATACCATCGCCAGTACTAGGCGGTACCACCACTTAACACTCTGATACTAGGTAGTACCACCACCTAGTCTAGTGGTACTACCACTTGATAAAGACTCAAAGACTGGGCTTTAGCAGTACCACCACTTGACAACCATTTATGGCCCGCGATATCATTGCCCAAGCCTCTTGGAAGGCCGAGCCATAAGCAATTCCACCACCAGCTCCGGCGGTGCCACCGTTTGACGTGGCTTTGGGTCATTGAATAGGCCTTTCTCTTAGTCCAAAATAGCCCCACTTTGGGCCCAGTTGGCCCTAATTGAGTTAGCTTAATTACATTCTAAACCAACCTAATTACAACTAAAACTACTTCGATCAAGACAATTATTACAAAACATTAATCACATGTTGTCCAATATATCATTGGTTCATCGGCGCTTCATCCAATTCTTCGGTGCATCATCCTCATTTGTGGCTTTTTGCCCATTCGGCATGTTGACCTTCAAACTCCGATCTCCTTGGCGTAATGTCCGCTCTTTAGGCCCGATGCCCGAACTCATGGCACGAAGCCTTCTACCGACACGTTGACCAATCCTTCAGCTCGACGTCCAATCTTCTAACATATTCCACTCCGGCCCAACATTGATTCTTCCTACTTTAATTGTCTTTTCATGATCATAGCTAGTCCTGCGTTACTCAAAATGCAGATTAGATCATTAACTCTATTAATTGGTTTTATCATCAAAATCGGAGATTCAACAATCTCCTCCTTTTTTATGACGACAACCAATTGATGACGGAGTTTAAACCAAACTCCCCCTATCAATATGTCATATTGATATAAACATAAATTTTGACATAAATTATGAATCCAAGCAATATGCCATCATAAAATCATGCATAATCAAAATTTTAATACATTATTCCATGCATGATCATCATAATTTCTCCCCCTTTGTCATCAACAAAAAGGAGAAGTGCAACTATCAAGTTTTAGGGATATAATTTCAAAGCATCAAATTTTAAAACATCAAAGTGCATCATGATTCAAATGATCATCATACCTTCTCCCCCTTTATCATCAACAAAAAGGAGAAAGGTGTAACTAGCAAATTTTTAATTATGCAAGCTAGTAAGATAGCAAGTTTTGCATCATTTTAGAATATGCAAGCTAGCAAGTTTTAGAGATGTGTAAGTTTAGCATGTTTACTTTTCTTTGCGATGTTCAAACTAGCAAATTTTTGAAAAGGAATACAAAAGAGTAAATAGCAAGTTTTACATCATTTTAGAATATTCAAGCTAGCAAGCTTTTTTGAGATGTGCAAGTTAGAACATGCATCATGAGTATTGCCTTTCTTGAGATGTGCAAGATAACAAGTTTTGCTATCTCTTTGCAAGCTAGGAATTTTTGGAAGTTTACAAGTTTTAGCTTCTTCTTGAATTATGCAAGCTAGTAAATCTTTCTCCCCCCTTTGTCATTGTAAAAAAGAAGAGAAGGTTACAATAGTACAAAAAATTTTCCTTTCCATCGTTTTTTAAATCATCACATGCAATATATCGAGAAAAATTAACTCGGTGATGAGATATACAATTCATGAATACAAAGGAATTATACATAATAAAACTCAAGTCATAAAGCTTAAAGACTTAAAAACTCAAGTGGCATATCATGGTTAATTTGGATAAATATCCTCTTTGGTAAACAACAAAAGAATTATTGGAGAACAAATAATAAACGATCTCAATTCATGCATAAGAAATCTCATGATTTATATAGAAAAGCTCCTCTTAAATAAAATGCAAGAATCATATGAGAATAAAGAGTAAAAGATCTTGATTTAAAAAAAATCACAAGTATCAAATATCGAGAAATGGAGATCATGATTAGGATAAAACTCATTCAAATTCAAATCATCAAATCATCAAAATTACTTTCAAGAGATTCAAAATGACATAAATAGATTTATCAATTTCTTATTAAAAAATCGATAAGATAGAGATAGAGAAGTTTTCAAAATACATTCCCTTTTTAATTGTTTCAATTTATGTGATTTATTTCATACAAGTATGCATTTGTCTTTTATGCCCATTTAGCTGTCTTTTTAGCTTTCAATTTTAAAGATGTCTACAATAAGGGTGGATTTATTCTAGGTACCCATTTAGCTTTTGGCCTCTCATGATTAGATCTATATATCTTGATTTTTAGTATAAGGCCATTTATGATTCTTTTAGGAACCCAAACCAATTTATGCAAGTCATATATTTTAAATGAATATTTATATGTAAAATGACTATGTTTACCATAAAAATTATATTTATTTTCAAGAGAAATATGTAATTTAGGTCCTTTAACAAAAGTAGTTGGCTTTTGTTGAGTATTGCTCACAAAGCCAATTCCTTTTTTACTACGAACATGACTCTTATTGGCAAGAATCATGTTTAAAGATTTGCTACCAATTTTAATTTTTTCTAAAATTTATTGTAATAGCAAATTTTCCTTTTTTATATAAATCAAACTCTTTACCTTTAGTGCAAGAGCTTAACATACAATTATCATGCTCATTTTTTAATTTTTTAAATTCATTAGAAAGAGAAGAATGATCCTTTTTTAACAACTTATATTTTTTACCAACTAGCTTACATTCATCAAATAAATCATGAAAAACATCAAGTAATTCATTGTAAGATAAATGAGATTTGATTGAGTCATTTACCTCATCGTCGAAAGCCATTAAGGCATCGTTCGCCACCTCGCCTTTGATGGTTTGCTCCTTATCTTCGGATGTACTTGATTTGTCTCATGTTGCCTTGAATACTTTCTTCTTCATTGGCAGCTTCTTCGATTTATAGTAAGTTGTTATATCATTTTTAAGTTTATTTGTAGAATTAGATTGTTTCATAAACTTTTTAAATTTTTTTTATCAAAAGTTCTATGTCATTATCACTTGAGCTTTCGCTCGAGTAGTCTTTTTTTGTTCTAAGTGCAAAATCCTTCCTATTCTTTGGAAGGTTGTTCTCAAGTTCTTCATGTGCCACATAAGTCAATTCGTAGGTCATTAAAGATCTGATAAGTTCTTCAAGTAAAAAGTTGTTTAAGTCCTTGGCTTCTTGAATTACAGTTAATTTAGGATCCTAACTCTTTGGAAGGGATCTTAATATCTTATTAATGAGTTCAAAATTAGAAAAACTTTTACTAACTGCTTTTAGACTATTAACGACATTCGTAAACCGAGTGTATATGTCTCCAATGATCTAACTTGGTTTTATGCGAAACAATTCATAACTATAAACCAAAAGATTGATTTTTGACTCCTTAACCCTACTTGTGCCTTTGTGTGTGATTTCAAGTATGTGCAAAATCTAATAAGCCATTTTGTAAATAGAAACTTGATTGAATTCATTTTTATCCAAAGCATAAAATAAAGCATTCATAGCTTTGGCATTCAAAGAGAAAGTCTTCTTCTCTAAATCATTTCATTCGTTCATTGGAAGAGAAGACTTTAGAAATTCGTTTTCAATGATATTCCATAACTCAAAATTCATAGAAAGCAAGAAAACTCTCATTCGAGTTTTTCAATGTGTAGTCTGTTTCATTGAACATAGGAGGATGAATAATAGAGTGACCTTCTTGAAATCCGATGAAAGCCATTTCTCTTGGGTGTTAAACCAAATAAGAAAAATGTGGCTCTAATACCAACTGTTAAGACCAAGTCAGTACTTAGAATGGGGGGGAGGGGTGAATTAGTGCATATAATAAAAATGTTAGTTTTAAAAAATTACGTTCGATGAAAACTGATATTGAAAAGCATTTAATTGGAAAGCGTTCATAAGCATAGTGAAAGCATTTGTAAGCAAGTAAATTAGTTTGCAATATGAATGAAAAGCATGAAAGAAATGCAAATTGAGTTTTATAATAGTTCGGTCGTCATGACCGACATCCACTCCCGATTCCTCTTCACACGAGGCCACCAGCTTCCACTACCGGTCTTTCTTTAATGTGCGAAGACCAACTACCCTCTTACAACTCTTTCTCCTTTTCATGAGTTTAGGAGACAATCCTTACAAGCCTCACACCTCTCTTGAATTATCTAAAAACTAGAAAGGGAGGAGGAGGACACTTAGCAATTTTACAACCCAGAATAACAATCCCTTTATGCTCTTATTCATGCTTCCTCCAAGCAAGAATAGCTTGAGTATTTATAGACCCCAAATGACTTCAAAAATGGAGCAAAAAAAGGTCTCATCCTAGATTTCCGAGGTACTAGCAGTACCATCGCCAGTACCAGGTGGTACCATCACTTGACACTCTAACACTGGGTAGTACTGTTAGAAAATAAATAGATAAACAAGTTGTAGAAGAAGTTGATTGTTATTAACATATCCTCCTTCCTTTTATACAGGTTAGAAGGGAGAATTTTCCTCAACAGGTTAGAGGATTTCCCTCAACAGAGTAGAGAGATTTCCTCAAACAGTTAGGGAAATCTCATCTACTTATCATGCCCCCGCAAGATGGTGCTCCGATCAAGGAGGCCAATCTTAAACTGATGTAATGCAAAAAGTTTACGAGCTAGAGGCTTCGTAAATGAGTCGGCCAATTGATCAGCCGTATGAACATGAGAAACACGAAGTTGACGGCGGACAACTTGATCGCGTACAAAGTGGAAATCGATAGCAATATGTTTCATGCGGGAGTGGAATACCGGATTA
Source organism: Musa acuminata AAA Group (assembly GCF_036884655.1). NCBI lineage: Eukaryota > Viridiplantae > Streptophyta > Magnoliopsida > Zingiberales > Musaceae > Musa > Musa acuminata. The sequence continues at coordinate 8,627,279 of NC_088358.1, read as the reverse complement.
GCGCACAGATAGGTAGCTCCAATGTTATCACAATATATTGTAGGGGTGGAATCGATGTTGAGTTCCTGGAGTAGATTCGTGATCCAATTGAGTTCTGCAGTGGTAGCGGCAATGGCACGGTATTCAGGTTCAGTTGTAGACCGAGCGACTGTCTTTTGCTTCTTAGAACTCCAGTTGATTGGATGAGCACCAAGGAAGATAATATACCCTGATGTGGATGTTCTATCATCAAGGTTACCTGCCCAATCAGCATCGGCAAAGGCATGAAGACAAAGTGGAGAGTGTTTACGAAAAAAGAGTCCATGATTTAGGGTCCCTTTAAGATATCGTAGAAGTCTCTTGACCGCAGACCAGTGTAGAGCAGATGGTTGATACATAAACTATGATAATTTGTTGACAGCAAATGAGATGTCTGGACGCGTGAGAGCTAGGTATTGTAAAGAGCCAACAACTTGGCGGTATTGAGTGGGTTCTGTAGCAGGACTTCCATCCGATAATTTGAGAGAACCACTAGTAGAGATGGGGGTTGTAACTGCATTTGCATCCTGCATATTTATCTTTAATAACAAATCTTGAATGTACTTGCGTTGTGATAAAAGGAGACCGGAAGATGTGAAGGTAGCTTCGATGCCCAGAAAGTAGCTCAAGGGTCCAAGATCCTTAAGCGAGAATCGAGCTGCCAGCTGTTTGATGAACGCTTGGATGCTGATGGGATTGTTGCCTATGACAATAATATCATCCACATATACCAGAATATACATTGTGTTTCCATGATAATGTCGCAGAAACAACGAAGTGTCAGATTTGGAGTTAAGAAAGCCGACAAAAGTCAAAAATGAGCTAAGTTTAGTGTACCAAGCTCTCGGAGCCTGACGAAGTCCATAAATGGCTTTCCGAAGTTTGCAAACATACTGTGGATACTGAGGATGAGTAAAACCAGGGGTTGTTGCATAAAAACATCTTCGGATAGAGATCCTTGTAGAAAGGCATTATTAACATCCAATTGTCGTAATTGCTAGCCTTTAGTGGTAGCCAGACTCAAGATGAGCCGGATTGTAGTGGGTTTAACAACAGGACTAAACGTCTCAGTGAAATCAACCCTAGGTCGTTGATGAAACCCTTTGGCGACCAGGCGTGCCTTATATCGGGCAACAGAGCCATCTGGGTTCCACTTAATTCTAAAGACCCACTTACACCTGATGATGTTTTGTGAAGGATGGAAAGGAATGAGATCCCACGTTGAATTATGGAGGAGGGCATTATATTCCTCACTCATGGCAGTACGCCAATGTGGAGATTTTTGGGCTTGAGTGAAGGTGGTGGGTTCAACGTTGGGGGAAGAGGAATTCATGATAGTTTGTAGGTTAAGTACCTGACGAGGTTTAAAAATACCATGCTTAGAGCGAGTGGTCATAGGATGATTAGAGACAACAGGATTGGGAGGTGATGTTGGGTGAGGATTTGTGGCATAAGTCGGGTCAAGTGGAGACACGGCAGGGGCACTTGGGCAAGAAGGAGGTAAAGAGGATGGTTGTGTTTCGGAACATATTGCCCCATCAATTGGGGAAGAGTGGAGTGGAGTAGGAACGGGCAAGTGTTGAACTAGAGTGATATAGTGCGGATCAGGAGGGGAGGAAGTAGACGAAGTCATGGGAGGCTCGTCCAATTGGACCGAAGGTATACCCCAGTGAGATAGTGAAGTGGTCTGTATGGCAGGATATGGAAGGGTTTGGAAAGGAAAGTTAGACTCAACAAAGACAACGTGACGTGATATGAAGATTTTGTGAGTGTGGAGATTATAGCAGCGGAAAGCATTATGTTCAAGTGAGTAACCAATAAAGACACAAGGAGTAGATCGGGATGTTAACTTATGAGAGGCATAGGGACGTAACCAAGGATAACATAAACAACCGAACACTCGGAGTTTACGAAGGTTAGGGGGTTTGTGAAATAGTGTGTCAAAGGGGGACCGGTATTGTAGAACTGGTGTAGGCATTCAATTAATTAGGTAGATAGCAGTTTGAAAGGCTACTGTCCAAAAAGTTGAAGGCATGGAAGCCTGATGTAGAAGTGTGAGTCCAGTTTCTACTATATGCCGATGTTTGCGTTCCGCAGAACCAACTAGTTGAGGAGTATGTGGGGGAGACTTGAGGTGTTGAATGCCACAAGCTGAGAGATGGGATGCCAGGGCTTGATATTCACCACCACCATCAAAGTAGACTGTTTTAATGGTAAACTGAAAATAGTTTTCGACCAACTTCTGGAAAGTGGAAAAAATGCGAGAAACGTCAGATTTATGGGAAAGAGGATATATCCATGTGTACTTAGAGAAGTGATCTACAAAAATAACATAAAATCGGAACTTATCAAAAGATAAGATTGGAGCAGGACCCCAAACATCAGTATATATAATTTCAAAAGGTTTAGAAGAGGAAATGGAAGATGAGCCAAAAGGCTGCCGATGACTCTTATTACTAAGATAAGCATCACAATGCATCATAGAATTAGTGGACTTAAAAAGAGGAAGAGAGTAACGAGATAATAATTTCTGCTGAATAAAGGACAAGGGATGACCAAGCCGACGATGCCACATATCAATTGGAGCCGCAACAGAAGAATGAATAGTGGGCTGGGTTATTCGGGAGGTTGACGGTCATTCGTAAATGTTGTCTTTATTCGGGCCTTGGACCAATGATGCCCCCGTGCTCAAGTCCTTAACAAGAAATGAATCAGGAAAGAATTCAATGGAAGTATTGTTATGTTTGCAAAATTGAGAAACAGAAATGAGGTTGCGTTTAATATGAGGGGCACATAAAACATCATCGAGGGTAAATGTATTAGAGTCAGAATTAAGCGTTGTGGAACCAGTATGAGTTATAGGAAGTAATGATTTGAAGTAATAAAGTTATAGGGGCACATAAAACATCATCGAGGATAAAACATCATGCCTAATAAATTTATTTTTTGAAATTATGCATGATGATTTGAAGTAATGATTTGAAATCATATGTTTTGGAATTATATGTTACACTTTTTGATCTTGATGATTTTAGATCTTTCCGTTTTAAACGTTGATGCATGATTTTGACGTAAGAACAAATATTTGGGCATGCTAATATAAAGTTAATCACACAAATTGAAACTAAGGAAGTTTAGTTATCCTTAAGAATCATTCAACATCATGTTCAATGAAACCATGCTTGATATCTTAATGAAAATGTAATGATGATTTGAAAGCATGCATAACGAATTTATATTTCAAACTTATGCATGATAGTTTTTGCTATCTTTTGAAAGTTCTTTTTCTGTGTTAATGTATGATGCATGTTTTTATTTAGTATAAATGAAAAAGGCATGCTTCTATGAAATAAATCACATCAATTGAAACAACTAAAAAGAGAAAGCATTTGTTTGAAAATTTTTTTTTCTCTATCTTATCAATTTTTTACTAAGAGATTGATAAAGTTGTTTGTATCTTTTTGAATCTCATGAAAGTAATGTTGAGATTTTGATGATTTGAATTTGAAATAAGTTTTATCAAAATCATGTTCTTGATTTCTTGGAATAACATGAGATTACCTTTTATGATCATTTTAATTATTTAAAAGGAGATTTGTCGAAATGATTTATGGAATTTTAGATTCATGACTTGATCTTTCATTTGTTTCTGAGATAGTTGAAATCTTTGTACCTTTGAATTCTTCCTTTCTCCTTTCAATTTTTGAAATTATGCATGTTATATGTTGAAGATTTCAAACTATGTTTTGATATCATGCATACCCAAAAAATATTGATTTGACAAATTGAATGAATTGAAAATGAATGATAATTTTTCTCTTGATTATAACTCGTGATATTTTTTATGAATCATTATCTTGATTTCTCGATATTCAATACATGAGATTTTTTTATGAATCAAGATTTTTCATACTATGATTCTTCTTGGTATTTACTAAAAAGGATGTATTCAAATTAACCATGATATGCTACTTGACATCTTGATAATTTATGACTTAAATTTTATTATGTAAAATTCATTGTATTCATGAAATGTTTATCTCATCACCAAGTTCTTCTTGATATTCTCCATGTGATGATATGAATGCATGCAATACTATGATCTTGACATTCATGGCTTGATTTTTAATCTTTGTTATTTACCTTTGTCATGATTTAAAAATTATTATAAAGGAAAAAAGAGATACAAAATTGTATTCTTCCCTTCTTTTTGATAATGACAAAGGGGGAGCTAGCTAACTTGCACAAGTCAAAAAGATGCACAAATCTTGCCAACTTTCATATGTGTAAAATTTGCTAGCTCACAAATTGTAAGGAGAAAAACTTGCTTGCTTGCTAGCACATCTAAAGAGAAGATGCAAACATACTTCATGTAGTTAGATTCATGTAAAACATTGTATCTTGCTAGCTTGTTATCTTGCATTATTTTTCAAAAACTTGCTAGCCTTCATACTTTAAAGAGAAGTAACACTTGTCAAATTGCTAGCTTGATTGTTGTAAAATAATGTAAAATTTTGCTAGCTTGCAATTTGCAAAGAAAGCAAAAATGACACTTTTCAAAAGATAAGAAAGAGCTTGCTATCTTGAACATCACTATCTTACCAATCTCAAGAAGCAAAACTTGCAACTTGCATATTGTAATAGGAAGTAAGAATCGCTCGCTTACACACTTCAACAAGAAAGCTATCTTGCATTTGCTTTCGAAATTTTTGCTAGCTTGTATGTTGTAAACTTGCTATCTTACTACCTTGCATATCTACAACTTGATAGCTTGCATGATGTAACACTTACTAAATTTTCTAGCTTACAAATTGTATGATGATAAAACTTGATATTATGTTTTTCATGCAATGATTTGAACTTATATCTCAAACACTTGATAGTTAGAACTTCTCTTTTTTGTTGATGACAAAGGGGGAGAAGTATGATCATGTTATGCATGATGATGTGTTGCAAATATTCATGATGAATATTTGCAATGACTTAAATTCGGCTTGAATTCAAGGTACTATCAATATGCCATATTGATAGGGGGAGTTTGTTTAAACTCCGAGAGTTAAGGTTAACTCCGTCATCAATTGGTTGTCATCATCAAAAAGGGGGAGATTATTGAATCTCAGATTTTGATGATGAAACCAATTGATAAGTGTTTATGATTTAATCTGCGTTTTGAGTGACGCAGGATGCTTCTATCAGAATGAGACAATTAAAGTAGGAAGAATCATGTTGTACCGAGGGAAAACATATCAGAAGATTAGACGTCGAGCTGGAAGATTGGTCGACATATCGATAGAAGGCTTCGGGCCATAGATTCGGGCAATAAGCCAAGAAGAGTGGATATTGTACCAACTATATCGGAGTTGTCGAGTCAACTGGTCGATTAGGCAATAGGCCACAAGAGAGGACGATGCGCCAAAGAATTGGACTAAGCATCGAGGGACCAATAATATATCGAACAACATGATTAATGCTTAGTATTAATTGTCTAGATCAAAGTGTGCTTTTACATGTGCATGATTAACTACGATAGCAAGGCATAAAGTAAAATGAAGTCCTAGAGTCAAGGACATGATTTCATTGGGAGTTCGAGAGTTCGTCGGAAGTCCAGACGTTCGTCAGAAGTTCTGTAGGAACCAGCCGAGAAGTCTCGGAGGTTGCTAGAGAAGCTCATCGGAATTTGCCATGAAGATCATCGTGAAGTCCAGGAGCTTGCCGGGAGTCCGTTGGAACATTGCCAAGAGTTCGTCGAAAGTTCACAGGAAGATCGTTGGAAGAAACCAAGACATAGGGACTTGTTTAGTTTAGTAAATGTCTTAGATTTCGTAGTTAGCATGTAATTGAGTTTGGATTTGGTCCAACCTAATTATGGGTCAGTTGGGCTCATGTAAGGACTGTGTTGGTCCCAATGAGAGGCACAAATAGTGTCCCAAGAGATGGCACCATCGTGGCACAGTATTCGAGACTATGTCAGGCGGTGGTACCGCTAGTCTGGGCGGTGGTACCGCCCCTGGCAGGATGTCAGGTGGTGGTACTACTAGTCTGGGCAGTGTTACCACCCAACACAACCTCTCAAGCGGTGGTACCGCCCAACGCAATGTCACTATCAGACTGACACTAGCGGTAGTACTGCCCGGACCTAAGAAACCCGGGATAAGATGTTTTTAGGCTCCAAGTGTGAATCAACTTGAAGCCTATAAATACCCCTCTCATCCTTGGTTAAAAAACACAAGTATTAAGAGTAAAAAAGGATAGAAATGCTACTACAATCTTGTGTGAGCTCCTCTGAAAGTTCTAAGTGTTAGAATAGTTTGAGAGATGAGTGAGTGGGGGTGTAAGGGTTATCTCCTAAACCCGGTAAAAGGAGAATCGAGTTGTAAAAGGTGGTTGTTCTTCGCCTATTAAAGAAAGACCGATAGTGGATGCAGGTGGCCTCGACGGAAGAGGAATCGGAGCAGTGGATGTAAGTCACGATGACCAAACCACTATAAATCAGTTTGCATTTACTTTAAGCAAATTTACTTTTATAACAAACTACCTCTCCTCCTTACTGTGCTTTTACACGCCTATGCTCGCATATGCTTTCAAGCAATCTTTACGAAACGGTTTTCGTCAGATTCATTTTTATCGTACGAAGGTTTTTTAAACCGACGTAATTTTTACCGCTGCACTAATTCAACCCCCCTCGTAGTGACGACCCCGATCCTAACAGCCTACGCCCAAGGAAGGGGCAAGTGAGGATGAGATCACTCACTACGTGAAGTACATTGATGACTCCACTCTTGCTCAGTGTTACATGTTGGGATCCATGGCTCCTGAGTTACATAGACAACATGATAAGATGGATGTCAGATCCATTCTCCTATATATCCACAAACTATTTGAGGAACAATGAAGGACTCAGCGATATGAGATATCCAAGAGCCTCTTCCACGCTAGGATGACTAAGAGGATACCGGTTCAGAACCATGTCATAAAGATGATTGATTGAGTGGATAGAGAAACTCGTAGGTCTAGGAATGATCATAGAGGATAACTTATGTGTGGACATTATGCTTCAGTCCCTACCAAATTCTTTTTCACAGTTCATAATGAATTTTAATATGAACAAGCTTAAGGTGACTCTCCCGGAGCTCCTCAATATGTTGAGGGAGGTAGAGAGTAGTATCAAAAAAGAGAAGCCAATTCTCTACACTAGTGAGGCTAGAAAGAAAATGAAAGCAAAAAAGTCCCTTAAGAAGGGCAAGGGTAGACCAGGTAAAGCGAAGGTTGATAAGAAAGACCCGACAAAGGACAAAGGTCAGTGCTTCCACTACGGAAAAATGGGCACTGGAAGAGGAACTACAAAGAGCACCTTGTAGAGAGGGCGAAATAGAAGCTTGGAGAAGCTTCAGGTACATTCATTATCAGTCTCCATTTGTCAGACTCTTATAATAACACGTTGGTATTGGATACCGATTGTGCTTATCATATGTGCAATTCATTGTAGGTTCTGGCAAGGCATAGGAGATTGGCGAGAGGCGAGATGGACCTCAAGATGGGCAACGGAGCAAAAGTTACTGTAGTAGCTATTGGCGAGTCGCCCTATATATGCCTGGTGGAGCTATTATTGCATTAGATGCATGTTATTTTATTCCTTCTATTATCAAAAATATTATCTCCATTTGTCAGACTCTTCTGATAACACATGGGTATTGGATACTAGTTGTGCTTATCATATGTGCAATTCGTTGTAGGTTCTGGCAAGGCATAGGAGATTGGCGAGAGGCGAGATGGACCTCAAGATGGGCAACGGAGCAAAAGTTACTGCAGTAGCTATTGACGAGGTTGCCCTACATCTGCATGGTGGAGCTATTATTATATTAGATGCATGTTATTTTATTCCTTCTATTATAAAAAATATTATCTCCATTTCATATTTGATAATTAGTGGATATAAATTAGTTTTTGAGAACAATGGTTGTTCAATATTATTAGATGATGAGATCATCACGAAAGGAACATTGCATAATAGTTTGTTTATACTAGACACTACTCCATATATTATGAATGTAAGTGTGTCTAAGAGGAAACGAGATGAGGTGATCAGTGCATACCTATGACATTGTATGCTAGGTTACATCCATGAGATAAGGATTCAAAAGTTATTAAAGGATGGATATCTAGATCCATTCGACTATGAGTCATATGTAACTTACGAGCCTTTCCTTCGTGGGAAACTAACCAACTCTCTATTTAGTAGAATTGGAGAGAGAGCCACTGAGCTACGAGAACTTATACATAGTGATGTATGTGGTCCTATGTCAACTCATGTCATTGGTGGTTACTCCTACTTCATTACTTTTATTGATGATTTCTCAAGGTATGGATATGTGTAATTAATGAAGTACAAGTCTAAGGCCTTTGAGAAATTCAGATAGTATAAGCATGAAGTGGAGAACCAAACTGGAAAGAGTATCAAGACTTTTCGATCGGATCGAGAAGGTGAGTACTTAAGTATAGAGTTTACCTAGTTCCTCCAGGACTATAAGATTATTGAATCTCGGATTTTGATAATGAAACCAATTGATAAGTGTTTATGATTTGATCTGCATTTTCGGTGATGCAGGATGCTTCAATCAGGATGAGATAATTAAAATAGGAAGAATCATGTTGGGCCGGAGGAAAATATGTCAAAAGATTGGACGTCGAGCCGGAGGATCGGTCGACATATTAACAGAAGACTTTGGGCCATGGATTCAAGCATCAAGCCAAGAAGAGCGGATATTGCACCAAGGATATTGGAGTTACGAAGGTCAACTAGCCGATTGGGTAATAGGCCGCAAGAGAGTACGATGCGCCGAAGAATCGGACGAAGCGTCCATGGACCAATGACATGCCGGACAATATGATTCATGCTTAGTAATAATTGTCTAGATTGAAGTATTTTTTATGTATGCAGGATTAACTATGATAGCAAGGCATAAAGCAAAATGAAGTCCCGGAGTCAAGAACACGATTTCGTTGGGAGTTCGTCGAAAGTCCGGACGTTCGTCGGAAGTTCAATCAGAATTGACCGAGAAGTCCAGGAGCTTGCTAAAGAAACTTGTCGGAACTCACAAAGAAGATGTCGTGAAGTCCAGGAGCTTGCTGGGAGTCCGATGGAATATTGCCGAGAGATCGTCGGAAGTTCGCCGGAAGATCATCGGACGCCGGAAGAAACTAGACTTATAGACTTGTTTAGCTTAGTAAATGTCTTAGATTTCGTAGTTAGCATATAATTAGGATTGGAATTGGGCCAACCCAATTAGGGGCCAGTTGGGCCCATGTATGAACTATGTTGGCCCAATGAAAAGGCCCAAACAGTGACACATACCGTCGTGGCACAGTCTCTGAGATTGTGTCAGGTGGTGGTACCGTCGATCTGGGCAGTGGTATCGCCCAGACATGGTCTCCCAGAGGCTACAGGTGGTGGTACTACTAGTCTGGGTGGTGCTACCACCGAGTGCAGAGGTGTCAGGCAGTGGTACCGCTAGACTGGGCGGTAGTACCGCCCAATGCAGTGTTAGTGTCAGACTGACACTAGCAATGGCACCACCCAATATAGGCGGTGGTACCACTTGTACCTAGGAAACCCAGGATGAGATATTTTTAGCCTCCAAGTTTAAATCAATTTAAGGCCTATAAATACCCCTCTCATCCCTGGTTAACTTATATAAGTATTAAGAGTAAAAAAGGAAAGAAACGCTATTGCAATCTTGTGTAAACTCCTCTCAAAGTTCTAAGTGTTATAATAGTTTGAGAGAGGAGTAAGTGGGGGTGTAAAGGTTATCTCCTAAACCCGGTAAAAGGAGAATCAAGTTGTAAAAGGTGGTTAGTCTTTACCTATTGAAGGAAGATCGATAGTGGATGCCGGTGGCCTCGACGAAAGAAGAATTGACGGAGTGGATGCAGGTCACGATAACTGAACCACTATAAAAATCTGGTTTGTATTTACTTTAAGCAATTTACTTTCGTAGGAAACTGCCTCTCCTCCTTACTGTGCTTTTACTATACCTACACTCGCATACACTTTCAAGCTATCTTTCCAAGATCGATTTTAGATGAACGAAGAATTTTCCAAAACCGACGTAATTTTACCGCTGTACTAATTCATCCCCCATCTTAGTGCTAACTCATTCCTAACAGTTGGTATCAAAGCCTCGTTTTTCTCATTTGGTCTAGCACCTAAAAAGAAATGGCTCTTTTCAGCTTTCAAGAGGGTCACTCTTTCATTCGTCCTCCCATGTTCAATGGGATGTACTACATATATTAGAAAACTCGAATGAGAGTTTTCTTACTTTCTATTGATTTAAATTTATGGAATATGGTCAAAAATGGTTTTCGAATGTCTTCTCTTCCAATGAACCATTGGAATGATTTGAAGAAGAAGACGTTTTCTTTAAATGCTAGAGCTATGAATGTTCTATTTTTGCGCCTTAGACAAAACTGAGTTTAATCAGATTTCTACTTGCGAAAAAGCCTTTGACATTTGGCATACCTTAAAATCACACATGAAGGCACTAGCAAAGTTAAAGATTCGAAAATCAACTTTTTGATGCATGATTTTGAGTTGTTTCGTATGGAACCAAGAGAGACTATTGGAGATATGTACACTCGTTTTATGTAAGCCCGAAGAAGGGGTAAGCGAGGATGAGATCGCTCGCTACGTGAAGTACATTAATGACTCCACTCTTGCTCAGTGCTATATGTTGGGCTCTATGACTCCTGAGTTATAGAGACAACATGAAAAGATGGATGTCAGATCCACTCTCCTACATGTCCGTAAATTATTTAAGGAACAGGGAAGGACTTACCGATATGAGATATCCAAGAGCCTCTTCCGCGCTAGGATGACTAAGGGGACACCGGTTCAGAACCATGTCCTAAAGATGTTTGAGTGGATAGAGAAACTCATAGGTCTAGGAATGGTCCTAGAGGATAACTTGTATGTGGACATTGTGCTTCAGTCCCTACCAGATTCCTTTTCACAGTTCATAATGAATTTTAATATGAACAAGCTTGAGGTGACTCTCCCAAAGCTCCTCAATATGTTGAGGGAGATAGAGAGTACTATTAAGAAAGAGAAGCCAGTTCTCTACATTGGTGAGACCAGAAAGAAAAAGAAAGCAAAAAGGTCCCTTAAGAAGAGAAAGGGCAAGGGCAGACTAGGTAAAGCAAAGGTTGCTAAGAAAGACCCAGTAAAGGACAAAGGCCAGTGCTTCCACTATGGTAAAGATGGGCACTAAAAGAGGAACTACAAAGAGTACCTTGCAGAAAGGGCGAAACAAAAGCTTGATGAAGCTTCAGGTACATTCATGATCAGTCTCTATTTATCAGACTCTTATGATAACATATGGGTATTGGATACTGGTAGTGTTTATCATATATGTAATTCATTGCAGGTTCTAGCAAGGTCTAGGAGACTAGAGAGAGGCGAGATGGACCTCAAGATGGGTAATAGAGCAAAAGTTGTTGTAGTAGCTATTGGCGAGGTCACCCTACATCTGCCTGGTGGAGCTTTTATTGCATTAGATGCATGTTATTTTGTTCCTTCTATTATCAAAAACATTATCTTCATTTCATGTTTGACAATTAGTGGATATAAATTAGTTTTTGAGAACAATGGTTGTTCAATATTATTATATGATAAAATTATCACGAAAAGAACATTGCATAATGGTTTATTTATGTTAGGCACTGCTCCACATATCATGAATGTAAATGTGTCTAAGAGGAAACGAGATGAGATAAACAGTGCATACCTGTGGCATTGTAGGCTAGGTCACATCCATGAAAGAAATATTCAAAAGTTGCTAAATGATGGATATCTAGATCCATTCGACTATGTGTCATATGCAACTTGCGAGCCTTGCCTTCGTGGAAAACTGACCAACTCTCCATTTAGTGGAACTGGAGAGAGAGCCACTGAGCTGTTGGAACTCATACATAGTGATGTATGTGGAGCCATGTCAACTCATGCCATTGGTGGTTACTCCAACTTCAGTACCTTTACTGATGATTTCTTAAGGTATGGATATGTGTACTTAATGAAGTACAAGTTCGAGGCCTTTGAGAAATTCAGAGAGTATAAGAATGAGGTGGAGAACTAGACTGGAAAGAGTATCAAAACTCTTCGATCAGATCGAGGAGGTGAGTACTTAAGTACAAAGTTTACTCAGTTCCTCAAGGACCATGGGATATTATCTCAATAGACACCTCCTTATACACCTCAACTCAATGGTGTCTCTGAAAGGAGAAATCGTATGCTATTAGACATGGTACGGTCCATGATAAGTTTCACTGACCTACTCATCTCATTCTGGGGATATGCCCTAGAAATTGTAGCTTACCTTCTGAATAGAGTTCCAACTAAGTCGGTAGTGTCTACACTATATGAGATATGGAAATGGAAGAAGCTTGATCTTAAGGTTATTAAGATTTGGGGCTGCCCTGCCCACGTTAAAAGACACAACCCCGATAAGTTAGAATCAAGGACAGAGCGATGCAAATTTGTGGGATACCCCAAGGAAATTTGTGGATATTATTTCTATCATCTCGAGGACCAAAAGGTCTTTGTAGCTAAGAGAGCAGTGTTCCTTGAGAAGGAACACATTTTTGGCGGAGATAGTGGGAGAATGATAGAGTTGAGCGAGGTTGGAGAACCAAGCTCAAGCACCACTCTACAACCCGAGCCTGTTTAGGTACCTAATACACAAGTTTCAACTTTACGTAGGTCTAATAGAGTATCTCATCCTCTTGAGAGATATATGGGACATATTAGAGGAGAGGATGTTGAGGATATTGATCCTCAGACTTACGAGGAGGCTATTATGAGTATAGACTCCGAGAAGTGGCAAGAATCCATGAATTCTGAGATGGATTCTATGTATTTCAACAAGGTTTTGAACCTAGTTGATGCGCCCGAGAGTATTGTACCCATCAGTTGTAAGTGGATCTTTAAGAAAAAGATCGGAGTAGATGGAAAGGTAGAGTCCTACATGGTGGCTAAGGGGTATCGTCAAAGGCAAGATGTTGATTACAACGAAACCTTCTCACCCGTAGCAATGCAACACTATGATTATGAGATCTGGCAGATGGATGTGAAAACCACATTCCTCAATGGGAACCTCGAGGAGGAGGTGTATATGATGCAACCTGAGGGATTCGTGTCCAAGAACTGCCCATATAAGGTGTGTAGGTTGCTTAGATCCATTTATGGACTAAAGCAAGCTTCCCGAAGTTGGAACATAAGATTTGATGAGACAATCATATCTTATGACTTCGTTAAGAACGAAGATGAGCCTTGTGTGTATAGGAAGGTAAGTGAGAGCGCTATCACCTTTTTGGTGTTATATGTGGATGACATCCTGATCATTGGGAATGATGTAGGAATGCTATCCACAGTAAAGGCTTGGTTATCTAGACACTTCTCCATGAAGGACTTAGGGGAAGCATCCTATATCTTGGGGATTAGAATCTATAGAGATAGATCCAAGAGGATGCTTGGCTTGTCCTAGTCCAGGTACATAGAAATCATTGTCAAAAGATTTGGCATGGAAAATTCCAAGAGAGATCTCATACCAATGAGACATGGGATATCGCTTTCTACGAGTATGTCCCTAAAGACTCCAGAAGAAAGGGTGAATATGGATATGATACTTTATGCCTCAGCAATAAGGTCTATCATATATGTCATGCTATATACTAGGCCTGATATAGCGCATGCTCTGAGTGTCACGAGCAGGTATCAGGCGGATCCAGGCTTCGAGCACTGGAAAGCAGTAAAGTGTATCCTTAAGTACTTGAGAAGGACTAAGGATCTTTTACTAGTATATGGAGGTAGTAGCCTTAAGGTTGAAGGCTACATAGACTCAAGTTTTTAGTCTGATGTCGATGATAGCAAGTCGAATTCAAGGTACGTGCACACCTTGAATGGAGGAACAGTGTGCTGGAAGAGTTCCAAGCAAGATACTACTGCTGACTCGACTATAGAGGCGGAGTACATTACTGCATCAGATGCAGTAAAGAAGGGAGTCTGGTTGAAGAAGTTCATCACAGATTTGGGAGTCGTGCCGGGTAGCAAAGAGTCGATCTCCTTATATTACGACAACAACGAGGCGATTGGTCAAGCGAAGAAACCTAGGTCTCATAAAAAATCTAAGCATATTCTGAGGAGGTTCCACCTTATCAGAGAGATCGTAACCCGAGGAGATGTAGCAGTGGAAAGAGTTTTATCCGAAGATAACATTGCAGATCCACTGACAAAGCTGTTGTCTCAGATTGTCTTTGAGCATCATAGGGGTCTGATGGGGATCAGACACATAGGTGATTGGCTTTAGGTCAAGTGGGAGATTGCTAGTCATAGGTGCTCAACAAGCCAATCACGTGAGTGATGGCATGTGTGACTTTATACAGAATCTTTTTTACTTATTATATTTTGGCATATATCACTTTATAACTATTGCATATATGCATATATATATTGTAATGTCCTTGGATTTATGCAATGGGAATCAGATCGTGATGAGATCATGAAAATATGATCGATTCACCTTTAAACACATATCCTAAATAATCCCGATCATATGTTACTCGAGAGGGACATCGTGATAACCGGATAGACTGGTGTGTTGTATACCCGTCCATATGATGGATGCAGCGGGTCTCATAGCTACTCATGTAGGGACACTAGGGATACAGTACAGGTGCTCATTGGAAAATGAGTTCACTGATTGATCTGCTTACGGAATGCTAGATGGTTGATGATGTCTTATTGTCAGACAGCGATTCCGTAGTCCTAGTGGTATATCTGGTCCTTAGACTTGAGACACCAAGGATGTCATGTATGAGTGCTCCACTCTTTGATATCGGACTTATAGGTTTGGCTGTCCTAGATCTAGTACAGCTAGTCATTGGGAGTGATAGTCGACCTTACGAGGGCTATTGAGTATCAATAGAGGATCATCCTATAATATTCCTCACTTTTGAAAATTATTAATAAATATTTATTTATAAATCAGAGGATCTATATGTAAATATAAAAATTTCAATGACTAAACTGTTAAGTTACAAAAAAGAAAAAGAGAAAACCGAAAATTTCGGTTTTATCCCACCGCCTCCCACGCTCTCTATTTCTCGAGAAATAGAGAGAGGAGCGGTGGGGTGTGGGGAGAAGAAAAGAAGAAGAAGAGGGAAAAGAAGAGAAGAAGAAGAGGGAGAAGAGAAGAAAAGAAGAAGAAGAAGAGAGGGAAGAGGGAGAGGAAAGAGAGATAGCTGCAGTAGCTAGGGCTGCAGCACCTCTGTTTCGTGTAAGAGGAAACAGAGGAGTTCATGTGTGGGGCATCGGGGAGGAGAAGGGAAGAAGAGGAGAAGAAGAGAAACAGAAGAAGAGAAGCAAAAGAAGAAGAAGAAGAAGAAAAGAGGAGGTGGCTGCGGCAAGGGCTGCAGCGAGGAGCTATGGGGCGTTGGGGAGGAGAAAGGAAGAAGAGGAGAAGAAGAAAAGAAGAAGAAGAGGGAAAAGAAGAGAGGAGGAAGAAGAGGGAGAAGAGAAGAATAGAAGAAGAAGAAAAAGAGAGGGAAGTGGGAGAGGAGCGAGAGGTGGCAGCAGCGAGAGGTGCAACACCTCTGTTTCCTGCAGGCGGAAACAGAGGAGAGGAGGTGTGGGGCGTTGGGGAGGAGAAGAAGAAGAAGAGGAAAAAGAAGAAGAGAAAAAAAAAAAAAAGAAGGATGGCTGCGGCATGGGCTGCAGTGAGAAGGTGTGGGGTGTCGGGTAGGAGAAGGGAAGAAGAGGAGAAGAAGAAGGAGAAGAAGGAGAAGAAGAAGAAGAGGAAGAGAAGAAGTAGAAGCGGGTGAAGTGGCGGCACCTTTGTTTTCTGCAGGAGGAAACAGAGGAGAGGAGGTGCTGTGCGTCGGGGAGAAGAAGGGGAGGAAGGAGAAGAAGAAGAAAGGAAGGAGAAGGAAGAGGAGAAGGGAAAGAAGTAGCAGCGGCTGCGGCTATAGCAGCTGCAGCTGTGGCAGGGAAAGAGGGAGAGGAAGGAAAAAGGGAAGGAGAGGAAGAAGAGAAGGGGAAGAAGGGGCTGTGGCTGCGGTGATGGCAGCTGCAGTTGGAAGAGAAGGAGGAGAGGAAGATGAGCAGGGGAGGAAGAAGAGGTTGTGGCCGTGGCTGAGGCTACGACTGCAGCAGTGCAGCTGGGAAAGAAGAGAAGGAAAGGAAGAAGAAGAGAAAGGAAAAGGGAAGAAGAGAGGAAGAGGAGAATGGGAGGCAGCTGCGGCAGTGGCAGCTGCAGCCGAAAGAGAAGGAGAGGAAACAGAGCAGGGGAGGAAGAAGAGGCTGCGGCTATAGTGGCTGCGGCCGTGGCTGCGACTGCGGCTGCGACGTTGGCTGCGGTAGCTGCGGCAGCGGTGGTGGCTACAGCAGCTACTTTTGGGAAAGCAAAAGTAGAAATGAGAGAAGGGAGGAAGGAAGTAGTGTAGTGGAAGGGGCTGTGGTTGTGATAGCAGTTGCGGTCGTGGCTATGACTGTGGTAGTGGCAACGGCGATGGCTGCGACAACTATGTTTGAAAAAGAAAACGAAGGAATGAGAGTAAGAGAGAGCAGGTGACTATGCCTCTATGTTTTGCATGAACTGCAGTTGTGGAGGAAAAAGAGAAGACATGTAGAAAACGAAACAGGGAGAGGACACGGAGGAAAAGTAGAAGGATTTGGGCTGACACCTTCTTTGGATCTTCGGATCAAAATCTTTGAAAGGCAAGTGTTCTGATCCTTTCTATTGCAAGCTTTCTAATCTTTCCTATTGCAAGTGTCCCGATCGTTTCTCTTGCAAGTGTTCTAATCTTTCTTATTGCAAGTATTATGATATTTCCTCGTGCAATTGTTCTGATCCTTCCTATTGTAAGCTTTCTAATCTTTCCTATTGCAAGTGTCTTGATCTTTCCTTACTACAATTTTATCTCTGCATTTGCTTTGAATATGAGGAACTTTGAATTATTCTAGCCTTGCATTTGATATATCTCCTGTTTAGACGTTACGATTCGAATCTGTGCAACTTCTGAGATTATGACCTTTCTACCTTGTTATGGTTATAACTTCATGTATTGATCTCTAATTTGGACAAAACTTATTTAATCAGAATATAAACTTATAAACCTTTCTTTTGATAGCTTATTTTAAGAATTCGGAGTAAGTTTGCCTGCCCAAACTTCTATTTCAAATGAGCCTACAGATTCTGCAAAACAAGGATCATAATTTCTGACCTTTTGATACCAAGCTGCCTATAAGTCAATGTTGGAAACTCCAATTTATTCAAAACTGATTTGATTAGAAACTAGACTCGTAGATCTTTTTTTTTATATATTGATTGAAAGATTTGGAGTCTAAACACCTACCCAGTTATCTGTTGAATCTAACCTTATGAATTCTGCCAAACAGAGATTTTGTTCTCCGACCCTTGTTTACCAAATTATTTGTAACTCTCCGTTGGACAGTTCAATTCATATGAAGCTTATTTTATCTGAAAGTAGATTGAAATATCTTTCCAATGATATATTTCTGAGTAAATTGGAGTATGAGTGATAGTTTGAATCATTTATTCAATGTGCCTCTTGAATTCTGCCAAAAATCGAGCTTTGGTCGATTTCGCATATTCTTGTTTCATTCCTTTGGAAATTGATATCCTTTAGCTTTCTTATTCAATTGAGCTTTATATTACTGCTTTGAATTCTTGTATGCTCTTGTCCTTAAAATTATTTATATTCTTAAAAACTATTGTGTAACGTTTATGCTATATCGTATTGACTCATATAGGCACATGTATATCCCATTGTTCCGCATTTGCTTTCGAATCCTTTCAAATCCTTGAAAGGAATCCTTGAATGCTCTTACTTTCATTTCCTTTTAAATCTGAATACAATTGTGAAAGATTATTGCTTACTTCGTATTAACTCGTAAAGACACATGTACGTTTTATTGTTCCGCGTGTGCTTCCGATATGTGCTATTTATTGTTCATACTATCCTTTTGTACTCTGGTGTTTATGGGATATTGTGAACCTTTGCCAGAAATGGTGAAGGGAGCTATGCATAGAGCCTATGATGCTCTACCGGCCCTTATGACTTCATTCAGACGTGGGTGGATGGAGCACCTAGACGTGGGAGACTTATGTTTGGTGGTCATTCAGAAATAGATGTACCATATTATATTATGGTCCCACTTCACCTTCTGTATGTTTGATATGATATCCAGAGCTTTGGTTATGTGTTTTTATACATGCTTTGGATAAGAATGATATGAATGCAACGTCAAATTCGACGTTTGAGCTTTTGTTTTGTATTCGTTCTTTGATATGCTCCGAAATGGTCCATATGCCATTGATATGTTCTGAAATGTCCCATTTGCCATTGATAAGCTCCGAAATGTTTCATTTGTTATTGATATACTCCGAAATATTTCATTTATTGTTGATATGCTCCGAAATGTTCCATACGCCATTGACATGCTCCGAAACATTTCATATGCCATTGATAAGCTCCGAAACGTTTCATTTGTTATTGATATGCTCCGAAATATTTCATTTATTGTTGATATGCTCCGAAATGTTCCAAACGCCATTGATATGCTCCAGAACATTTCATATGCCATTGATAAGCTCCGAAACATTTCATTTGTTATTGATATGCTCCGAAATATTTCATTTGTTGTTGATTTGCTCCGAAATGTTTCATCTGTTATTGGCATACTCCGAAATGTTCCATATGCCGTTGATATGCTTCGGAACATTTTCTATGCTATTGATATGCTCCAATTACTGTATGCTCCATTTATTATGAACCAAATATGTTATGAATGAAATGACATTTGCGATTCTATATCTAATGAGATGGTATCCTTGAGAATTCTTGTATTTTGTCTTGCATTATGATACCTTACTTATTTGAAATCATTCCTTTTGTTCTGAATATGCTTTGTCACTTGCTAAGCTATTTTTAGCTCACTCCTTTGTTATATAAAATCTTTCAGGCTAGCTCGTCACTCTTTGAGATGTTTGAATGAGGCTGAGGCCGTGGAGAGCTATTCAGAATTATGGGCAGTCTTGTTGGTTATTATGTTATTGTTGTATAAGCATATTTTGTATGTAATGAAATATTATCGATGAATCTAAATGGATATACCTTGTAAAAGTGTTAGACGATCTCTCTTATTTGGAATTTCGAAATGTCAAGTCTAGTTTACGATGATATGAACTTGTGGTAAATGGTTAGAGTTCTGATTATATAAATTACTTAGCTTGTGGATTTATAAATGTTGTTCATGTTTGTTAAGTTGGCTTGGGTTGTCATAAATGTGAATTATCGAGTGATGTGATATATGATTATAAAATGCACAGGTTTCATATATGTGAATTTGATAGAATGTTTTTCAGTGTCCTCAAATGTTAGTTTGGATCCTAGATTGGCTTGTGATGAAAATTTTAATATTATCGATATTTTTGAGGGGAGTGACACATCCACTCTCGGCGTCATGAGAGGAATATCCCATGTGTTCTTACTCAGACAAATCCCTAGCCAGGGTCATTTGGGTTAAGAGAGAAAGATTTCTCCGGGAGAATCCGATTAGAGCGAGACTCGAATAGAAACCGTATGGGTTTGACAGCACCATGCTCGATATACGGTCTCTATGATATTAGATGGATGAGGGACTATAGGTACACGGTAATTGAGGACAGACAGTTTTAATGGATTAGATTCCCTTGTATCGTTTGGGGAGTACGGCGTAGTGGCCTAGTATGTCCGTAATTGATGAGTCAAGTGAATTATTACAAAGATAATAATTCACTGAGTTAGGAGTTCTGATAGGTATGACTCACGGCCAGCTCGATATTGGGCCTAGAGGGTCACACACAAATGGTAGGTATTGCAATGAGTAGAGGTTCGAATATGAGATATCCGACGGAGCCCTAGTCTTATTGGATATCCAATAAGCCCCTGAATTATTGGATCCCATGGACGAGATCCAATAAGAGCCCATGATAGATTATTGGATAGAGATCCATTAATCTAAAAGGCTTGGATTATTAGATGCAGATCCAATACCCACTAGGCGAGGATCCATTAGGGTTTAACAGGAGACCTCTATAAATAGGAGGGATTCAGAACCTCATAGGCTACAGCCTTTGCTTGCCTCTCCTATTCTCCTTCCCCTCTCCACCTCAGAGCAGGCCTGGAGTTTTGAGGAGCGTCGTCGCAGCCCTACTGTGTGGATCACCGCTAGAGAGGAGGGCGCTTGACCTCCTTCACCCTCTCCTAAGGATCTGCAAGGAAATAGGGATATACGTTCTCCCTAGGTAACACAATCTATTATATACGTAGTTTTTCAGTTTCGCAGATTTTTCGCACCAATCTTCACACGATAACGAACATCTCTTTGGGAATTGGGGATATTGTTTTTCTTATTCTTCCGCTGCGTATGTAATGTCTCCCCCAAAGATTTTCCCAACAAAAACTATACCGCAGAGGGTTTTCTCAACCTCTCCTACGTTGCCTTGCCCCGCTAGAAGCTGAAACGGTCCTCACCGAACTCCACGAAGGGATTTGTGGGGAGCATA
The DNA here is from genome assembly GCF_036884655.1 of Musa acuminata AAA Group. Taxonomy (NCBI): domain Eukaryota; kingdom Viridiplantae; phylum Streptophyta; class Magnoliopsida; order Zingiberales; family Musaceae; genus Musa; species Musa acuminata. The sequence continues at coordinate 8,606,643 of NC_088358.1, read as the reverse complement.
TCGGCGGACGAACCTTAGCCTTCAAACTCTCAGACAAGGTTCCTACTGGCCGACCATGTGTTAGGATGCCACATCATACATACAACAATGCCAACAGTGTCTGAGACACGCCCGACTACTGTTAGGATCGGAGCGGCACTAAGAGGGGGGGTGAATTAGTGCAGCGGATTAAAACTTCGGTTTTAGAAAAATCTTTCGTACGATAAGAACGGAACTTGAAAAGTTTAACTTGAAAGCGTATTCTTAAAGTTGCGCAGCAAGGGTAATAAGAAACTAAAGCAGTAAGAAGGTATGCAGTAATGTAAATGACAATAATAAAATGCAAACCAGAGATTACGCCGATTTTAGAGTGGTTCGGTCAAATGACCTACATCCACTTGCAAGGCCCCTCTTCGATGAGGCTCCCACCTTCCACTAGCAAGTCTCTTGAAATGGAAGGGTAAACACCCCTCTTACAACCTTTTACAAGCAGCTCAACCTCTTACAAATTTTCAATAAGAAAGGAGGAGAACTCTCTAGCAAATTAAAAACAAGACTTGCTAAGACTTTCTAAGACTTTTCTCTCAATCAAAATGCTTCTCAAAAGTTGTAATCTCAGCTGGGATTTGAGGGGTATTTATAGGCCTCAAGAGGATTCAAATTTGGCCTCCAAAATTTGAATTCTCTTAGGGTTTCCGATGCTGGAGGTGCCACCGCCCAGCCAAGCGGTGCCACCGCCCAGCGCTCGGGTGCTGGACGGTGCAACCGCCCAGCCAAGGAGGTGTCACCGCCCAGCTCTCGGGTGCTGGGCGGTTCCACCGCCCAGCCAGGCGGTGCCACCGCCTGGCTCTCCGATTCATTGGTTTGGCTTAATTTTAGCCCAAACCAAATCTGACTTTGGGCCCAGTTGACCCCTAACCAGATATAGGATTATCTCTTAATCCTAATCCTAATTATAAGTGAACTACATAACACAAAAACATCCTAAGCAAGTTTTCAACCGCGAACGTCGAGTCTTGTTCCGGCGAGCTTTCCGACGAATTCCTTCCGACGGACTCCCTGCAAGCTCCCAATCTTTGTGATGACTTTAACGAGTAGCTGAGCCTTCTCGATGATCTCCGTGAGCCTCCGACAATTTCTTCGGCGAACTTCTGACACGTTCCCGATTTCTTCTCGGTTGGTTCCGGCAGCATCTCCGATGATTCTTCGGTCTCTTAAACGTCCATCGAGCTCGACTCCGGTATCCTTGCTTTATGTTTTCTGGTTATCGTAGTTAATCCTGCACACTTAACTCAATAATATGGATTAGATCAATTAACCCACCAATTAATTATATCATCAAAATCCGAGATTCAACAATCTCCCCCTTTTTGATGATGACAATCAATTGATGACGGAGTTAAACATAACTCCCCCTATCTATATGTCATATTATGAGAAGATAAAAAACACTTGAATTCCATCCCATTGGATTCAAGCATAACCCGATAAGTTCTAATCGTAGAGCTTATCGTTATCCTCATTAAACAATAGTAAGTACGAAACTTTGATGAAAATCATAAGTTAAATGATAAGGGACGAATTTTGCTACAACAGAAGATAAAGATTTTCAATATAAATTTCATTATATCAATCTTGTGATATTTTCAAGGATTTGCAAGGCATATAAGACATTCATATCACACAAGTTTTTGTAATTCATATAAGTCATGCTATCGTTATGGTGTAAGTCATCACTTAGTCATCACTTCTCCTCCCCCTTTGTCATCAACAAAAAGAGACAAGCCAGCTAATTGATGATCATAGAAAAAGGTTTAGCATTTAACAAAGTTCATCATTCAAATTTGCCAGAAATAGTTTATCCAAAAGACATCATCATTTATGCAGATTAAAACAGTAGTTATCTAAAAGGTAAGATCAGTTATCGTTCAAACGATGACAAACTTGAACTTGTTGTTAAAAGCAAACAGAACAGAATAAAAAGATACATCAATTTAATCCTTAGGAGGTAATCCACAGTGCTGATACATGATATCTATTTTTTCATTCATCTGTCGTAGTGTCTTCAAAATTTCAACTTGTTGATTCTGAATTTGTTCTTGCTGTGATTTGATCTGAGATAGCTCCGCCATAATGATATCTTCAGAGGAGGAAACAGGAGCTGAAGGTGCTGCGCCAAAGGGACTAGAAGGAGGAGATTCATTTCCCATAAGAATTGGTGTTTCGGGTTGTTCTATTGGTGGAGGAATTGGATCCGTCCTTCTAGGTTGCCTAACCCATATGCCATTGCTAAAAGTGCACCTAAGTCTTTTCAGTAGGTTTTTATTTATTATGTTATATCGATCATTTTGAATAGATTCTTCATCGGGTGGAATGCAAATGTCATAGGCATGAAGAATTCTAGTGATTAACCTCCCATATGGCAATATAGTATCTTTAGTCATAATATCCTGCATGTGTTGGCGAATTAAGTACCTAAAACAATTATGCTGACCGGTCATAATCCAATACATGGTTCCTATTTCTATTTGACTTATTTCGTCAAGATGAAATTGCTTGGGGAATATGATGCTTGTGATAATGTGATGAAGAATTTTAGAGTTGAAAGGCAGTAAGTGTTCACAGCTCTTGGGTAGGAAGTCAAGGTTTGGATTTGCAAAAATTGTTTTCACGGCTTCGGTATAGGTTGCTCCTATTGTTTTGACGTCCCATTTACCTTTAAAATAGCATCCCCTATCTTCTTCAGTTATGCCAATTAGCTCACAAATAGTGCTATCAAATATTCTAATGGGTGTTCCTAGAAGGTAAGTGCTTAGGCTATCGTTGTCCTCATAAAGGTTGGCATAGAACAATCTAACTAATCGCGGATAGATTGGTTCATCTATTTGTAGTAGAGGTAGAGCTTCTAGGTGTGCAAACCACCTAATGGGTTCTAAGTCCTCTAGTTCATCCAGATCAACGTATTTTCCCTTATGGATACATCGTGTTTCAAATTTTGGAAAGCTAAGGGCTACCTCTTTTGATCTAAAAAGATCATGGTCAAATGAATCTCCTTCAATCCTTTTTCCTTTTAATCTCTTAGGAGCCATAATCTAGACAAGATGATGATGAAATTGTAAAAAATAAGCAAGGAAAAGAGGAAAGAAAAGAAGGAATGGGATACCAAAAAGAGGGATTTCAAGTGTTACCTTATGGAGATTATGTTGAGAGATGGAAAGCTTGGACCACCAAGAATCCTTCTCCAATGCTTCTAAGAGTTAGAATGAGGGTTAGAGGGAATGGGAGAGGGTTTTGAGAGTGTTTTTTTTTCGGGTTGGGGGCGGTGTCACCGCCGGCCCTAACCCCTCGGGTTAGTAAGGCTCGCTTGGTCGGTGTCACCGCCAAACCGGACGGTGTCACCGCCTGGCGCCCGAGCGCCAGGCGGTGCAACCACCGGATCTGGCGGTGCCACCGCTGGCATCCCGCGGAGGAAAGAAAAAAATTTTTCTTCCTCCCTTTTGTTTAGCTTCTTCCCTCAAGATCATAAGTTATACTTTAATGGATCATTTTGAATTGAAGAAGAAGGAAGAAATCAAATCCACAAAAGAAAGGAAAAGGACGAGTCATTTTTCGTGAAGCTCATTTTAGGGATAATTTAACATGCCTAATTCCCTTCTAATGAATTCAAATTGATCTTCGTTCAAAGCTTTTGTAAATATATCTGCTAATTGATGCTTTGTGTCAATGAATTCTAGAACAACATCATTGTTAAGGACATGATCGTGTATGAAATGATGCCTAACGTCGATGTGCTTAGTTCTAGAGTGCAGAATTAGATTTTTAGTAAGACATATGACACTAGTATTATCACATTTTATGGGAATGTTTTTAAAGTGAATTCCATAGTCTTCTAATGTATTTTTCATCCAAATGACTTGTGCACAACATGCACTTGCAGCAATGTATTCGGCTTCCGCCGTAGATAGTGCAACTGAATTTTGTTTCTTGGAAGTCCAAGAAACAAGTGCATGTCCTAAAAATTGGCATGTTCCGGATGTACTTTTTCTATCGATCCTGCATCCGCCAAAATCGGCGTCTGCATAAGCTATTAGATCAAATTTTTCAGATTTTGGATACCACAATCCTAAATTTGGAGTTCCTTTAAGATACTTGAATATTCTTTTAACACTCTTCAGATGAGATAATTTAGGATTAGATTGAAACCTAGCGCAAAGTCCTACACTAAACATAATATCTGGTCTAATCGCGGTGAGGTAGAGTAGACTACCTATCATTCCCCTATATGTTTTTTGATCGAAATTTTCACTATTTTCATCCATATCTAACTTAGTCGCAGTACTCATAGGGGTGTTTATTGCTTTTGAATTATCCATGTTAAATCGTTTTAACAATTCTAATGTATATTTAGATTGGTTAAGAAATATACCATCACTAAGTTGTTTGATTTGTAATCCCAAAAAGAAAGTTAATTCACCCATTAAACTCATTTCAAATTCATGACTCATACATTTGGCAAATGATTCACATAGTGATTCATCCGAAGAGCCAAAAATAATATCGTCAACATAAATTTGCACAATAAGAAAATTATTTTCAAAATATTTAATAAACAATGTAGTATCAACCTTGCCTTTGGTAAAATTATTTAAAATAAGAAAGGAACTAAGCCTTTCATACCAAGCTCTAGGAGCTTGTTTCAAGCCATAGAGAGCTTTAGTCAATTTGAATACATGATTAGGAAGAAGAGAATTTTCAAATCCGGGAGGTTGTTCGACATATACTTCTTCGGAAATAAAACCATTCAAGAAAGCACTTTTGACATCCATTTGAAATAGTTTAAAATTATTACTACTAGCATAGGCAAGGAGCATCCTTATGGCTTCTAATCGAGCCACGGGAGCGAAGGTTTCTTCGTAATCGATACCTTCTTCTTGATTGAAACCATTGGCCACTAATCTAGCCTTGTTTCTAACCACGATACCATTTTCGTATTGCTTGTTTCTAAAGACCCACTTAGTACCTATGACTAAGTGGTCACTTGGTCTAGGAACAAGCTTCCATACCTTATTCCTCTCAAATTGGTTCAATTCTCCTTGCATTGCAATGACCCAAAAATCACCTTTTAAGGCTTCGTCAATGCATTTAGGTTCAATTTGAGAAAGGAAAGCGGCGTTAGCACAAAAATTCTTGAAAGAAGAACGAGTTTGAACCCCTTTTGTTGTATCTCCTATAATTAGCTCCTTTGGATGAGCATCTACATACTTCCATTCTTTGGGTAAAGAAATTTCGGAAGAAGATGCATTCAAATGGCTATTTTGAGGAGGGGGTTCGTTTAAATTCAGATTATCAAAACCAAGATCATCATCAAAATCATTTTTCTTTAAATCAAAAATTTCATTAAAAACTACATGAATAGACTTTTCTATTACTAAGGTCCTTTTGTTAAAGACACGAAAGGCCTTAGAAACGGAGGAGTAACCAAGAAAAATGCCTTCATCAGATTTAGCATCAAATTTACCTAGGGCATCCTTTTCATTTAAAATGAAGCGTTTACAACCAAAAACTTTAAAATAAGAAATATTTGGTTTTTTGTTATTCCATAATTCATAGGGAGTTTTTGATAGAGATGGTCTTATTAGGACCCTATTCATGATGTAACAAGCCGTATTTACGGCTTCGGCCCAAAAATATTTGGGTAAACTATGTTCATTTAACATAGTTCTTGCCATTTCTTGTAGGTTTCTATTTTTCCTTTCAACTACTCCATTTTGTTGAGGATTTCTTGGAGTTGAGAAGTTGTGATTGTACCCATTAACTTCGTAAAAATTTTGAAAGTCACGGTTTTGGAATTCACCACTGTGATCACTCCGAATTGATGAAATCATGAAGCCTTTTTCGTTTTGAGTGAGTTTACAAAATTTAGAGAAACACTTGAAGCAATCACTTTTGTGAGCTAAGAAATAGGTCCAAGTGTATCTAGAGTAGTCATCCACAATCACAAAAGCATATTTGCTTCCACCTAGACTTGTTGTATTAATTGGTCCAAATAAGTCCAAATGGATCAATTGTAATGGTCTAGTGGTGTTAATTTGATTTTTTGGTTTGAAGCTTGTTTTTATTTGTTTGCCTAGTTGACATGCATCGCATACCTTATCCTTAATAAATTTCATATTCGGAATCCCTCGTACTAATTCTTGAGATGAGATTTTAGATATTGTTTTCATGCTTGCATGACCTAATCTCCTATGCCAAAGCCAAGCATCATCATTTACGGCGGAGAAACACATTTCATTACTTAGTTCATGAAGATTGATGGTATAGACATTATTTTGTTTTAAAGCAATCATAGTCATATTATGATTTGGTTTTTCAATAATGCATATATTTGATTCAAATCTAACGATATAACCTTTATCGCATAGTTGACTAATACTCAAGATATTATGTTTCAATCCATCAACTAGTAAAACATCATCAATGGAAAAACTAAATTTGTTACCAATAGTTCCCTTGCCAATGATTTTGCCTTTGTTGTTGTCTCCGAAGGTGACGTACCCTTCTTCTTTGCTAGTGAGCATAGAGAAATGAGATGGATCTCCAGTCATATGTCTTGAGCATCCACTATTGAGATACCATCTCTTGCTCCTAGCTTGTGGGTTTGTCTATAAAAGAGGATGATTTTTAGGTACCCATTTGATTTTGGGTGCCTCAAAAATTGATCCACTAACCTTATTATTTATTTTTGAATCCTTTATAGTTCCTTTAGGAACCTATATTAATTTTTGTGAACTAATTTTCCTAAATGGACATTTGTAGGCAATATGTCCGGATTTGCAACAGAAGTTGCATTTCATATAAGAGGAAACATGTAATGTAGGTCCTTTTATGAAAGTGGTAGGATTTTGATGTAATCCTTTTACAAATCCAATTCCATTTCTATTTGCGATGTGACCCTTGTGTACAAGGATCATATCTAATCCTTTGCTACCAACCTTAAACTTGTTTAAGGTTTCCTTAAGATGCAAATTTTCATTTTTTATTGCTTCTAAATGCTCACACTTAGAGCATGGAGGAGTTTGAAGACTATCAAACTTATCTTGTAGCAAAGCATGCTCTTTCTTTAAGATACTTAACTTCTTGCTAACAGTTCTACATTCATCAAATAATTCATGAAAAGCGATAGAGAGTTCTTCAAAAGATAAATCTTCATTAAATAAATCACATACCTCTTCTCCTAAAGCCATTAGCGCGTAATGAGCAACTTGCTCGGTGTTGGACTCCTCTTCTTCGGACGCGCTTGAATCATCCCATGTTACCTTGAGCGCCTTCTTCTTTGATGTCCTCTTTTTGGCTTAAGGACAATCATTCTTGTAGTGTCCCGGTTTTTTGCATTCATAGCAAATCACTTGGTCCTTCTTTTATTCAAATTTATTTTTTATATTATTTTTAAATTTGTTCTTTCTTAAATATTTTTTAAATTTTTGAGTCAAAAGTGCAATGTCATTGTCACTGTCCTCATCACTTGATGTTCCTTTCAAGTGGTCTTCTTGTGATTTGAGTGTCATATCCTTCCTGTTCTTTGGAAGGGGGTTCTCGAGCTCGTCATGAGCTTGATATGTCATTTCGTAGGTCATTAGAGACCCATTGAGTTCTTCAAGAGGGAATGCTTTAAGGTCTTTGGCCTCTTGAATGGCCGTAACTTTTGGATCCCAACTTTTAGGGAGGGATCTTAAGATTTTAGTTACTAGTTCAAAGTTAGTAAAATCTTTACCAAGAGCTTTGAGTCCATTGATGACATCCGTAAACCGGGTGTACATGTCTCCGATGGACTCACTTGGTTTCATTCGGAAAAGTTCGTAAGAGTGCACAAGGATGTTGATTTTGGACTCTTTCACTTGGCTAGTGCCTTCATGAGTGACCTCAAGAGTTCTCCAAATATCAAAAGCCGAATCACACATTGAAACACGATTAAATTCATTTTTGTCTAATGCACAAAACAAGGCATTCATAGCCTTTGCATTTAAAGCAAAAACCTTCTTCTCCGATTCATTCCATTCGCTCATCGGAAGAGAAGATTTTTGAAATCCATTCTCGATAATAGACCAAAGCTCAAAGTCCATAGAAATGAGGAAGATCCTCATGCGAGTCTTCCAATATGTGTAATCCGACCCATTAAACAAAGGTGGTCGTGCAATAGAATGGCCCTCTTGCATGCCGGAGTAAGCCATCTCTCTTGGGTATTAAACCAAATATGAGAGATAACCTTGCTCTGATACCACTTGTTAGGATCGGAGCGGCACTAAGAGGGGGGGTGAATTAGTGCAGCGGATTAAAACTTCGGTTTTAGAAAAATCTTTCGTACGATAAGAACGGAACTTGAAAAGTTTAACTTGAAAGCGTATTCTTAAAGTTGCGCAGCAAGGGTAATAAGAAACTAAAGCAGTAAGAAGGTATGCAGTAATGTAAATGACAATAATAAAATGCAAACCAGAGATTACGCCGATTTTAGAGTGGTTCGGTCAAATGACCTACATCCACTTGCGAGGCCCCTCTTCGATGAGGCTCCCACCTTCCACTAGCAAGTCTCTTGAAATGGAAGGGTAAACACCCCTCTTACAACCTTTTACAAGCAGCTCAACCTCTTACAAATTTTCAATAAGAAAGAAGGAGGAGAACTCTCTAGCAAATTGAAAACAAGACTTGCTAAGACTTTCTAAGACTTTTCTCTCAATCAAAATGCTTCTTAAAAGTTGTAATCTCAGCTGAGATTTGAGGGGTATTTATAGGCCTCAAGAGGATTCAAATTTGGGCTCCAAAATTTGAATTCTCTTAGGGTTTCCGATGCTGGAGGTGCCACCGCCCAGCCAAGCGGTGCCACCGCCCAGCGCTCGGGTGCTGGACGGTGCAACCGCCCAGCCAAGGAGGTGTCACCGCCCAGCTCTCGGGTGCTGGGCGGTTCCACCGCCCAGCCAGGCGGTGCCACCGCCTGGCTCTCCGATTCATTGGTTTGGCTTAATTTTAGCCCAAACCAAATCTGACTTTGGGCCCAGTTGGCCCCTAACCAGGATATAGGATTATCTCTTAATCCTAATCCTAATTACAAGTGAACTACATAACACAAAAACATCCTAAGCAAGTTTTCAACCGCGAACGTCGAGTCTTGTTCCGGCGAGCTTTCCGACGAATTCCTTCCGACGGACTCCCTACAAGCTCCCAATCTTTGTGATGACTTTAATGAGTAGCCGAGCCTTCTCGGTGATCTCCACGAGCCTCCGACGATTTCTTCGGCAAACTTCCGACACGTTCCCGATTTCTTCTCGGTTGATTCCGACAGCATCTCCGATGATTCTTCGGTCTCTTAAACGTCCATCGAGCTCGACTCCGGTATCCTTGCTTTATGTTTTCTGGTTATCGTAGTTAATCCTGCACACTTAACTCAATAATATGGATTAGATCAATTAACCCACCAATTGATTATATCATCAAAATCCGAGATTCAACAACTACAACACCAGCCAGCGGTCCCTCTCACCCCCGATGGAGGTGGCCTGGCCTTTCGCCCAATGGGGACTTGACCTCCTCGAACCGTTTCCTCCAGCTTCAGGACAATGATGCTTCCTTATAGTGAGGGTCGATTGCTTCACAAAATGGGTTGAAGCCGAACCTTTGGCCTCCATCACCGAGAAACAATTTCGAAGCTTCACGTGGAAAAACATTATCACTTAATTTGGGATCCCGAGAGCTATCATCACCGATAATGGAGCTCAGTTCAACAACACCAAGTTCAGGGCCTATTGCCAATCGTATGGGATACAATTGAAGTTCAGCTCGGTAGCACACCCCCAAACTAACGGGCAGACCGAAGTAATGAATCGGGCAATCCTGGAGGGCCTCAAGAAGAGGATCACGAGCGCACACGAAACTTGGGCGGACGAGCTCCTTAGCATCCTATGGGCGATGCAAACGACTCCAAAAGCTGCCTCAAGAGAGTCTCTGTTTAGCCTCACGTTCGGAACCGAAGCAGTCCTTCCGCCCGAGATGGTGTTCCCAACCTTGCGCACCTTGGACTACAAACAAGCAGATTCCGAGGAAGGCCTACGAGCAAACCTGGATCTCCTCGAAGAAAGGAGAGCCGAGGCGCACCTACGTACCTTGGCATACAAGAAGGCTATAGCTCGGATATACAACCGCAAGGTTCGCCCGCGACCAATCAAGGTCAGGGACCTCATCCTTCGAAAGGCAGAAGTAAGCGACCTGACCCGAGCAAGGGGAAAACTTGTGCCCAATTGGGAAGGCCCCTATCGGGTCTACAATGTGGTCCGAGAAGGGACCTATTGACTTGAAACTATGGAAGGGAGTCCTTTGCCAAGGATATAGAATGCAGCAAATCTAAAAAAGTTCTACCCGTAGAAGAAATAGGTCGAGACGCTTAGAAGACGTGTTATTAAAAAGCATGAGCGTCCACTGCCAGAAAAGACAGTCAGAATTCCAAAACACGAATTTCGCTATTAAACAAGGAAACACATATGGCGGTCGGGCGACACAAATCCAAAAGTCGACCTGACCGAAACCAAGAAAAGAAAAATACAAGTCTTCAACTTTGAGGAGGAGTTTCGGGACCGTCGTCGAAGGGGACGCTTGCCGGCATATCAACAGATTGATCCGTCGGATGGTCGGCAAAAGGGTCCGACTCAAGTTCCAATTCCGGATGCCCTGCCCGAACACGAGCACAGGCCACCCGGTATCCAAACTCGTAGGTCACCCGTCCTAACCTCACTAGGCCACGCTCGAACCCGGCGGACGCCTTATACTCAGCAATCGCCCTCTCTATCTTCTCAGGCAGTGCCAATTGCTCCTCCTTCAGAGCCTCCTCGGCGGCCCAAGCCGAAGACCTAGCAGACTCAACATCGTGCAAGAGGGTCTGCAATTCGTCGTCCAGCGACCGAGCGCGAGATTGACTTTCCTCCAGCTTGGCTTTCAGATGGCTCACCTCTCCATCCAAAGCCGAGGCATGCTGCTCAACCGCGACCACAACCTTTGGACCGAATGAGCGCCTCAACTCCTGGTTCTCCAGACGAAGGGTGACGTAAGTGTCCGATTGACACTCGATCACCCGCCCGACATCAAGGACTCGGTCAATCAGCGCCATGGCATAGTATTGACCCTGCACTAGAGGTAATATCAGGACCCACACAAAAGAGGAGGCACCAAAGAGTGGAATGTCGCCACTTACCCAAACCAATGACTTGGCCGCTCGATCTGCCAGCACCTCCAAAGTGGAACAATAAAGTTCCTTGGCCATAGTCAGGTGCAGTGCCGCCCCGGTAAGCATGCCACGTGGCGTATGGCTCCACGCGTAGCACGATCTCTCGCTAGAACCAACACTGCCCTAACAAGTGCGCCACATGGCGCGACGGCTCAAGTAGCTCCAGATCGATTCCCGACTTGCGACTCGCCGACCCAGTTCATTGCCCGAGTCGCTCCAGATCGGTTCTCGACTTGCAACACGCTGGCTCAGTTCATTGCCCGAGCGACTCAAGATCGATTCCCGATTTGCGACTCATCGGCCCAGTTCGTTGCCCGAGTCGCTCCAGATCAATTCCCGACTTGTGACTCATCGGCCCAGTTCGTTGCCCGAGTCGCTCAAGATCGGTTCCCGACTTGCAACTCGCTGGCTCAGTTCATTGCCCGAGCCACTCCAGATCAATTCCCGACTTGCGACTCAACCGACCCAGTTCATTACCCGAGTCGCTCCAAATCGATTCCCGACTCGTGACTCGATCGGCCCAGTTCATTGCCCGAGTCGCTCTAGATCAATTCCTGACTTGTGACTCGCCGGCCTAGTTCATTGCCCGAGTCGCTCCAGATCGGTTCCCGACTTGCGACTCACTAGCCCAGTTCATTGCCCGAGTCGCTCCAGATTGATTCCCGACTTGCGACTCGCCGGCCCAGTTCATTGCCTGGGTCGCTCCAGATCGGTTCTCGACTTGCGACTCGTCAGCCCAGCTCTTCGGCCAAATCACTCAATACCGATCCCCGACTCACGACTCGCCGGCGCCAAGCCTGAGCCCAAGATCAGTTACTCAGCCTACGGTGCTAGTCTCTAACTCGAATCACACTACTCGGTCCTCTGACCGACGCCCTACCAATATCGCCCTAACAAGGCACCGCCCAGAACCGCCCCACGACGAGCCGATCTAACTTCCCCTTGTAAGCAGTCCACATCAACGACATTTCGACCTAGGCGCGCCTCTCGCCCTCTCGAAGACCCCACGACATGCCTCAATGGGGGGAGGGGGGGAGAAGTGATATGGTATATTTTGGGTCCACGTCGCGTCACGAGCAATGCCACGTAGCGCTACAGCCAGGAGCACCCCCACACGTCGAGCCAGAGACTGTATCAAGGCGTGGCTCGATACATCCCGTCCCGGAAAGCTCGGGACGACACCGCATGATGCCGTTTCGCGTATCCTAGAGCGGCGACCGCACAAAGGTATCGTCTCATCTCCCGAGGATCGGCCGCTACGCCCGCGTACGACCGACTGTCATGCCCCTCAAAAATATTAATAATATTAAAATTTTCATCACAAACCAATCCAGGATTCAAACTAACATTTAAGGACACTAAAAAATATTCTATCAAATTCACATATTTAAAACCTATGTAGTTTATAATCATATATCACATCATTCGATAATTCACATTTATGGCAACCCAAGCCAACTTAACAAATATGAACAACATTTATAAATCCACAAGCTAAGTAATTTATACAGTCAGAACTTCAACCATTTACCATAAGTTTATATCAACGTAAACTAGACTTAATATTCCAATATTCCAAATAAGAGAGATCTTCTAACACTTTTACATGGTATATCCATTTCAATTCATTGATAATATTTCATTACATACAAAATACGCTTATACAACAATAACGTAATAACCAACAAGACTTGCCCATAATTCTGAATAGCTCTCCACTACCTCAGTCCAATTCAAACATCTCAAAGAGTGACAAGCTGACCTGAAAGATTTATATAACAACGAAGTAAGCTAAAAACAGCTCAGCAAATGTCAAAGCATATTCAGAACAAAAGGAACGATTTCAAACAAGTAAGGTATGATAATGCAAGGCATAATACAAGAATTCTCAAGGATATCATCTCATTAGATACAAAATCATATGTGTCATTTCAATCAAAACATATTTAATTCATAACAAATGAAGCATAGAGTAATTGGAGCATATCAACGACATATGGAACATTTCGAAGCATCCTAATAACAAATTAAATATTTCAGAGCATATCAATAATAAATGAAATATTTTGGAGCTTAACAACGGGATATGAAATGTTTCAGAGCATATCAATAACAAATGGAACATTTCGGAACATATCAATGGCATATGGAATATTTCAAAGCATATCAATAGCGTAGGAACATTTCAGAGGCATAAAGAGCATTTTGGAACATATCAATAGCGTAGAAAATATTTCATAGCATATCAACGGCATATGAACCATTCTAGAGCATATCAAAGACTGAATACGAAACAGAAGCTGAAACGTCGTATTTGACGTTGCATTCATATCTTTCTTATCCAAAGCGCATATATAAATACATAACCAAAGCTCTGGATATCATATCAAACATATAAAAGGTGTAGTGGGACCATAGACAGAATGTGATTCATCCAGTTCTGAATGACCACCAGACAGAAGTCTCCCACGTCTAGGAGCTCCATCCACCCACGTCTTGATGAAGTCAGAGGGGGCCGACAGAGCATCCAAGGCTCTATGCATAACTCAATTTACCATTTCTGGCAAAGATTCACTGTATCCTATAAACACCAGAGTACAAAAGGATAGTATAAATAATAAATAGCACATATCAGAAGCACACGTGGAATAACAAAACGTACATGTGCCTTTATGAGTCAATACGATGCAAGCATAATCTTTCACAAATGTATTCAGATTTGAAAGGAAATGAAAGCAAGAGCATTCAAGGATTCCAAGCAATCACATATAACTCAATTCAAATAAGAATGTTAGATAAATTCAATGTCCAAAGGAATGAAACTGGAATAGGCACATATCGAAAGTAAATGCGGAACAATGGGATATACATGTGCCTATATGAGTTAATACGATATAGCATAAACGTTATACAATAGTTTTCAAGAATGCAAATAATTTGAAGGACAAGAGTATACAAGAATTCAAAGCAATAATATAAAGCTCAATTGAACAAGAAGCTAAATGAAATCAATTTCCAAAGGAATGAAACAAGAATATAGGAAATCGACCAAAGCTCGATTTCTTGCGGAATTCGAGAGGCACATTGAACAAATGATTCAAACTATCAATTGTGCTCTAATATACTCAAGAAAGCTATTGTGAAAGATATTTCAATCTATTTTCAAATAAAATAAATTTTGTATGAATTGAAGTTTCTAACAAAGAGTTACAATAGATTTAGTAACCCAAGATCAAATAACAAATCTCAATTTTACAGGATTCACAAGGTCGGTTTCAATAGAAAATTAGGTAGGCATTTGGACTCTAAATCTTTCAATCTAGGTATCAAATGAAAGATCTATGAGTCTAGTTTAAAATGAAATAAGTTTGGAATAAATCAAAGTTTCCAAAAGGGACTTATAGGCAGTTCAGTAACAAAAGGTCAGAAATTACGATCCCTATTTTACAGAATTCATAGGCTCATTTGAAATAGAAGTTTGGATAGGCAAACTTACTCCAAATTCTTAAAATAAATATAGAAATAAAGGTTTATAAGTCTATATTCATATCAAATAAGTTTTGTCCAAATTAAAGGTCAGTGCATAAAGTTATAACCATAACAAGGTAGAAAGGTCAAAATCTCGAAAGTTTCACATATTCAAATCGTTATGTCTAAACATGAGATATATCAAATGCAAGACTAGAACAATTCAAAGTTCCTCATATTCAAAGCAAATGTAGAAATAAAATTATAATAAGAAAAGATCAAGACACTTGCAATAGGAAAGATTAGAAAGCTTGCAATAGGAAGGATCAGAACTCTTGCAATAAGAAGGATCGGAGCACTTGCAATAGGAAGGATCGGAGCACTTACAATAGGAAGGATCGGAACACTTACAACAAGAAAGATCACATCACTTGCAATAGGAAGAATCAAAACACTTGCAGAAGAAAAGGTTTAGGACACTTGTAGGAGAAAAGATCAGGACACTTGCAATAGAAAGGATCGAAACATTTGCAATAGAAAGGATCGAAACACTTGCCTTTCGAAGATTTTGATCCGAAGATCCGAAGAAGGTGTATGCCCGAATCCTTCTTCTATTTTTCCTCTGTCTCATCTCCCTATTTTTATTTTCTGCACCAATCTTCTTTCTTCCTCCACAACTGCAGCTCGTGCAGAACATAGGGGCACATTCACCTGCTCTCCCTTACTCTCGTTCCTTCTTTTTTTTCTTTTCCAAATGCAGCTGTCGTAGCCACCGCCACTATCGTTGCCATAGTGGCAGCCCCTTCCACCACACTGCCTTCTTCCTATTCTTCTTTTGCAGACATAGCTGCTGCAAACGCAGTAGCCGCCGCCGCCGCCGTAGCCGCAATCATGGCCGTAGCCCCATTTTTTTCCCTTTCCTTTCTTTCTCATTCCCAAAAGCAGCTGCTGCAGCCACCACCGCTGCCGCAACTTCCGTAGCCACCTTCCCCTCTTCCTCTTCTTCCCTCTCGTTCTTCTCTTTCAGCTGCAGCTGCGACCAGCCTCTTCTTCCTCCCCTGCTCTTCTTCCTCTCCTTCTTCTCTTCTAGCTGCAGCTGCCACCACCGTAGCCGCAGCCCCTTCTTCTTTCCCTTCTCTTCTTCTTCTCTTCTTCTCCTCTCCTTCCCTTCTCCTCCCTGACGCCACACACACCCTCTCCTCTGTTTCCTCCTGCAGGAAACAGAGGTGTCACAACCTCTTCTCCCGCTTCTCCTTCTTCTTTTCATCTTCTTCTTCTTCTCCTTTTTTTCTTCTCCTCTTCTTCCCTTCTCCTCCCCGACGCCCAACACCTCCTCGCTACAGCCCTTGCCGCAGCCACCCTCCTCTCTCTTCTTCTTCTTCTTCTTCTCTTCTTCTCCTCTCCTTCCTTTCTCCTCCCCAACGCCCCACAGCTCCTCACTGCAGCCCTTGCCGCAGCCACCCTCCTCTTTTCTTCTTCTTCTTCTTCTTCTCCTCTTCTTCCCTTCTCCTCCCTTGCCGCAGCCACCTTCCTCTTTTCTTCTTCTTCCCTTTCTTCTCCCTCTTCTTCTTCTTCTTCTTCTCTTCTTTTTCTTCTTCTTCCCTTCTCCTCCCCGACGCCTCACACAGCCTCTCCTCTATTTTACGGGAAACAGAAGTACTGCGGCCCTAGCTACTACAACTACCTCTCTCTCCTCTCCCTCTTCCCTCTCTTTTCCCTTTTCTTCTTCTTTTCTTCTCTTCTCCCTCTACTTCTCTTCTTCTTCTCCCCATGCCCCAAAGCACCTCTCTCTGTTTCAAGCATGGGAAGCGGTGGGATAAAACCAAAATTTTTGGTTTTTTTTTTGCAACTTAACATTTTAGTCCTTAAAATTTCTATATTTACACATAGATCCTCCGATTTACAAATAAAAACTTATTAATAAATTTTAAAAGTGAGGGATATTACATCGACCCTCATACAGTAGCATAAAAGCACCTGACCGGTATTCGGCCACGGAGAGAAGAAAAAAAACTCTAATCCGCCACTAACTTGATCGTCGGAGAAACCAAATTTGGAAAAGATCCGACGACGATCTTTTTTATAGGAAAGCTATCATCATAGGCTAGAAGGTGTTGATCAGACCCTTATTGTCGATGCTCAAAGTGGTGTTCAATCGATCTCGAAACCCACTCAATAGATCGGAGACTCCCGATATTGCCCTATGGACCAGGCTGTGCTGACTCTACCGGTCACGGTGCATCAATATATATATATATATATATATATGTATATAACATTAATATTTGTTAATATATGTGAAGAGCCCTCTTATTTATATATATATGTATATAACATTAATATACATATATATATATATATATATGTATATAACATTAATATTTGTTAATATATGTGAAGAGCCCTCTTTTATATATATATATATATATAACATTAATATTTGTTAATATATGTGAAGAGCCCTCTTATTTTTACTAAATAGTGTGTAATGCACCTGTTATTCCTGCTGAGGTCTCACATTGGCATTGGCAGTTAACGTTAATCCTGCGCAAGATTCTGCATGCGTGTGAATCGGACGGAGAAGAAGCGTTTGCCACTTCGTGATGGCCACTGCTAGAAAATATCTCCATCGACTTCCAAATGCGTGTAGAGATGATTGGCGTCTTCAGGATTACCGCTGGATCTCATGGACGGCGTGATCTCGCTGCTAATGCGCCGCACTGTAGGAGCCGACGTCACGTGACCTCCTGCCTCCAAAGGTACTCCGAGGGCTGTTCCTCCTTCTTTCATTTGTGCTCTTAAAGCAGGGTTTCA
The DNA here is from genome assembly GCF_036884655.1 of Musa acuminata AAA Group. NCBI lineage: Eukaryota > Viridiplantae > Streptophyta > Magnoliopsida > Zingiberales > Musaceae > Musa > Musa acuminata. The sequence goes on along the minus strand of NC_088358.1, from coordinate 8,589,116 downwards.
TCGTTCTTGCCGGTCGTTCGCGGGAAGGCAAAGAAACAAGTGGGCGGGAGAGAGACGGCATTAGGGTTTCGATTTGTGGGGTTTGGGCGATGGCTGGCGAGAAGCCACCGTTAGAGATATGCAAGGGCGTCAATGACCTCGACAAGGTCGTCGCGCTCAGAGACGCCCGCGGGAGCTCGGCCGAGGCACGATCGATCTCTCCTTTCGTCCTTCTCTGAATCGAACGAATATTCGTTCTTGTTGTTCCTTTATGATGTCTTGGTGTTGATGATTGCTATACGATTTCGGTTCAAATTCGATAATCTTGCATATGATGATGCCCTCTTAGTCTTTCTGGACCTTTTCCTTGATCAGGTTCTTTAGGCGTCGTGCGGCATGCTTTGAGCTTTGAATGGTTCAGTTAATCTAGCTTATCTCTATTGAATTTGTTTTTTAGAATTTGGATACATAATTGAAGATGGGATGTACCTCGGCATTCTTTAGTAGTATTTACTGCAGTCCATGCAATTCTCTGAGAGAAGATACCAAGAGTCCCCATTTTTTGATGATTTACATACTTATGTCCGTGGTCTTAAGATATGAGCAAACCATCTTAAGATTTGTGTCACTCACTCCGTCATGCAATGATGCCAACCAAATATTTATTCTTAGTCAAAATATGGTTTCCCACTTCTTGTTATCACTTAACCTGATCTAGGATGTCTCTGTTACCCAGCCAGATCCTGTTGTCAGAATGTCAGTCCTTACATTGGACTCTATTTAGTACTCTACTGAAGTTTCTTTACCATGTGAAGGCTTGAACTCAATCAGAAAGCTGTATAGACAGATCCAAACAAGAAATCATGAGATGATATTAGAAGTGACTGTGGCTAGCAAATGGAAATCTGAATGAGTGAGTCCAACTGATGTCACTGCCTGCCTCCGGGATTTAGATTGAGTTATATTACCATTTTTCTTTTTCAGCTAATGACAGAATTTGAGTGGATAATGGAGACATATTTAAGTAGGTTAAGTATCATAAGAAATTCTACAACTAAGACAAAAGGAATTGGGCTTAATTACAGCCAATCAAACTGTTATTTATTATATTCTTATATTATCAGTTCTTATATCACACCGCAAAGATATTATTTGTAGAGTAAAAGTATGATGGTTAAATTGGCAAAGGGCACTATAAATTTCGTATGATCATCGGTACCTTTATGACTAATAGAAAAATTTTATGATACAGTTCGACACTTTATAGATCTGATTGTTGGATAGTTAAGAAATAATGTATATAAATGTTTGTGCTACTGAGATAAAAATGTTGAGGTGGGTTTGTGGAGCTACTAGGAAAGATATGAAAGGAAATATTTTCATTCATAACCCATTAGGTATCGTCTCAGTAGAGAATAGGAGAATTGTTTATATTGGTATGGACATGTGTTAAGAAAACCTATAGATGTGGTAGTTAGAAGAGTTGAGATGATTAGAAGAGTTGAGATGATTAATTAAAGATATGTTTCTTTATGGATCTCAATGGCAGCAAAGTATCTATGTAGCTGACTTAAATAGTTGAGACTTTACGGCCTTGTTGTTGTTGTATTATAATTCTTTCGAATATGTCTCACCAATTGGTCAAAAAAGAGTGATATTGATGAAGCTCGAGCCATTAGCTGGTTAGTTTTGCTCAAATTGTACTGCAATATCTTTGTTATCTCTAAGCCATTAACTGTTTATAGGGGGTTTGCTCGATATTTGCTGAGTTGTTCTTGAGATCTGGTGGATGTGCTGCTTTGCCACCATTGGAGGACTCTGAGGCCTCTATGAACAAATTTTAATTTTCTAGTGCCACATACAAATTTTTAGTAGAACGTGGTTATTATATGTTGTTTTTGGAAGGTTTAGGTTGCAGATATATACCATCCCAAGACAAATGTATGGAGCTTGTATCTTCCTTGCCTGCTAAATATGAGACCATGGTTAGTTGCCTAAAGCCTGTGATTGGCAATGTTTATCTTTGTCTTTGTCTTTTTTGGATGTGCACATGACCCAAAAAAGAAAAGTTTAACTGAATCAAATCAATATGCCATATTGCCTGTCAAAGAAGTATAGAAAAAAACCTTCCAAACGAATCTCTAGATATCCAGAATCCAAGTTCATATAAACTACTATCTCGTTGAAGTTCGTATTCTTTGTTCTCTATTCTGGAGCGTCTTAGTTTATTTTTTTCTTGTTAAATGGTTAATAATTATCCTTGTTTTTTTAATCCTTGTAGTGTTTTATAAAAGTCTATACATAATGAAAGAATATTATTGGTACAATGCACTAACTACATTCATTCCTATTCTGTAGCAAATAGAGCAATTGAGGAGAAGGTCGTATGCACTAACTGGGGAAGTGGTATACAAATTTTATTTCGAATGTCTTTCTCAGTGTGATTATTTACGAGATATAACTCTATTGGGAGATATATAAGAGCCATCTAATAATTCAGTTATCTTTTAGAAATTTGCACAGGAGGAGGATATTCGACTAGAGACGACACGTGCTCGATGTAAGCCATCTGTTTTGTGCAATTTGTGTCCATGATTTTTTTTTCTTTCCTAGAGGAGAATGAAAAAGCTGTTTCTAAAGTAAAAGTGTGATGGAGATGTGAGGCATCTGTTGGCTTTTTTCAGTGTCAAATGTGCTCAAAAGGCATGAAGAGTTGAAGGAGCGGTTATCAAGGTAAACATTTTTTGGGGATTACCAACAATTGATACTTTTTATTGGTGGATCTGGCATTAAATTCACCTTTTCATGCGGTAGTTAGACTCTCCATCTACTGCATGTTTTTCATACTGTAAGAGAATGTAACCTCTCTCTCTCTCTCTCTCTCTCTCTCTCTCTCTCTCTCCAAATAATCATTTTTGGAGTAAAATGATTTTGGTCATAATGTTGGGTCCAATTTACTAGGGCAGTTTTTATTAAGTACTAGATTTAGTTTATATCTTTATTAAACTGTGAATAGACAAGGGAAGATCCTTTAGGGCTACCATAATGCTATATATTATTGTGATTTAGCCAACTATCCAATACTTCTGTGACAGACTCTTGAGTCATAATTCATCCACTTTTATATCCTTAAATTTCGTCCTACGTCAAGTTGACTCCTGTAGTTGAACAATTAACTTTCTACCGTTGCCTTGAGTAACTTGTTAAGTTTTCATTGCTAACACATTTTTATGAGGCAGTTAACAGATTATTATGAAATCACTATGGTTTATGTTATGAACCTTCTCAATTTGCCATTCTCTGAAAGCATATTTTTAATAGGAGAATTTTATAGAGCTAAGGTCCACTTTTTGGATCATGAAGTGTTTGCTTTCTTTGAGTGTTGGTCAGTCAAAATTTAACTCTTAACTAGTTAAATGTTTTTTTTTTGATGATCCTTTCCCCAATTTAGCCCAACGAGTTTTTGGTATATAGGTACAAGGTGGGTTATATGTTTGTCAAGACACCTTTGGACACTTGCCTAATGAAGGATTTAAGTATGACAACATCCATAGTTTCAACCTGTGTCTGCCAAGATATTTCCAATATGAGGAACCATTAGGTGCTGCTAAGAACCAAAAATGGAAAAAAATGAAAATGAATTAGGTTGAGTTATAATAAGAAAGTGTTTAGAAGTGATCAACCTTTTGTAGTGTCGCTACAGCATATGTGTCACCTCAGAGCAAAGATGTGAGTGGTTGAAGGTGGTGTTGTCAGATGGTTCTGGAAGGTGCTCCAAAGTATTATCACATTTAGTATAAGTTCTTACTAGTAAATACTGGCTATTTATGACTAATGGCAACCCAAAGTTGTATGACAATCAAGTTTTCAAATACTAAACTTGTTACCATCTGACCCTGTACTAGTTTACCAGAAGTAATACAACAACAAAGCCGTAAAGTCCCAATCAGAAGTAGTACCTACACATCAAATATTCTTGCATGCTATTCCACTAGTGGTATACCATGATGTGCCAAGACATAGACTGGCATTTAAATCCTTAACTAATAATTTATAATATACTTTTGATGGTTAGAAATGCGTAATAATGTAAATTCCTGTTTTACTTACAATTGGTTATGTTTTATGGAAAATGAAGCTCAGACTGCTTTTTGCATTTTCACTTGAGTAGATACTGCACAAGCATACATAATGGAAGTTGCTTCCAGATGGATTTGCGTTTTTTTTCTTTTGTTGCATGCATATTTATGTCAAGCATGAGAAAGTCATGAATTCCTAGGTCCTGATGCTCGTCAGTTGATGTCTAATTATAAGATATCCCTTGTTATATTCCATGTAAGTTATACTCGATTTTGACATTGTTTGGAGACTATAGTCTGTCTTATTTTCCCACAGGGACTCTGATAAGATGATATTTGAGCGTTTGCAGAAAGAATTTGAAGCTGCACGAGCTGCTCAATCTGAAGGTCTCCTTTTCATGTCATAGTTTCACTAAAGCTTATTGACTTATCTCTTAATATTTACCACTGGCATTCATAGTATGGCGGCATCTTGTAATGTTTCTTTTGGGTTTCATCATTAATTATGTATTTGCATCTTTTATGCATTTGTGTATATGTTGTACGTTTGTATGCATATACTTTTAGTGGAAATACTTTGGTTTCGACCTGGGAACCAACTCATATGTGTCCTCTTCTAAAGTTCATGCTAGACACATAAATCCACAAAGAAAACTATCGTACTCTGTTATACGAGTATCATTTTAACTTATTTCTTATTTGAATGAGTTTAATTAGTTTAGAGGATCTTTCGTAAATGCCAGAACTTGTCACACAACAACATCTCTAATATTTATATTTTAGTTTTCTAAATTTTCCAAAGATAAGAAAAAAGAAGTCTAAAAAGAAAAAGACAGAAGAAATCAAGGCTTGGTTTAATTGAAGATTTCATCGATATAAGGAAGTTTCATTGTCCCACAAAGATGAAAGCCTTTCGTTTAGATATATTATCAAAAAAGAAGATTAATTTCAAATCAAATACATAAACCTATCTTCTTCAAAGAAAAAAAAAATTCGATGATTTTTTTGCTTTGATGTAATTGTATTCTTTCTCTTTTATTTTTGTTTTTCGGTGATGAACCTGGGTCTATAAGCGATGAAAAGAGATTGTAATTAGAATCAAGGAATGCAATTCAGTGATTGGACTTGACTATGATAGTGTTTGGGGAACGAGAGGAGGGGAGGAAGTACGAAAAGAAAGAATGAGGAGTAAGAAGAAGAAGGAAGATAAAGATGAAGGAAGAAGAGGAGGAGAAAATGTGCTAGAGTGGGCATCTAGGCTGCTTCTCATGACTCCTCTCGAGGATTTGTGTTGCTAATCGAGCCCTAGAATGAGGTTGAAAGAAAAAAAAAAAGGATATTGTGTATACTATGTAGTGAACCGTACTTGACCATTTGGTTTGGGCTGCTCCGGCAGTTAGACAGTAAATACCTATCAAATTGTATCAACCAATTGGTTTTGCAATCCATAATTGGGATATAAATGAATTTTTCAATGAATGAATAGTTTTTCCCCACATTATATACACGTGGATGGTGTGAGGCCATATATTTTTTTTCGATAGTAAGATTTCATTGTTCACATTTAAGACATGAGGTGTAATACTTTCATCCCTTGAAGGGTTCTTTTAAAGCGCAAGCTTGGTAGTTATTCTATTTTTCCTATTATCTTTCTGTAATTATCTGTTCTTCCTCTCTTTTTGTCATCCTCCAATTGTCAGACACAAAAAAACAGTTCTTCTGTGTCAATACTTGTCCTACATCAAATCAGTAAAAGTACTCGTCCTAAATCAGATTTGGTAGTAAAGGTTGTCCTACATCATTATGCTTATGCTCACTTATATAGACTCTTTGTTCTTACTATGGCACTCTGGTTATGTTCAGCTCTTATAGACTAATAGTTTTCGACCATCAATTACTGTATATACCATCTTGTTACTAGTATTTCTTTTGTAATTCTGGATATCTTGAAGACATCACAAATGTTGGCAAGCATTATTTTTTTTGGTGTGCTAGTATACTATATGATATAGACACTACTCATCCAGAAATCATTCTTTTGCAGAGATCTCCTTGGATGGTGAGCAGTGGAATGATGGACTACTAGCTACGATCCGTGAAAGAGTATTTAATTTTCCTTTTCGATCTGTTTTAATCTACTTCGGTACATCCAAGATAAGTTTAAACTTATCTATGGTGGAGCTTCATGATTCTTTGGCTGTAAAGGATATTATGCAGACTTTGTTTCTTAGTCATACATATAATTGAAAATCATATAGATTTCATTTAGTTGTGAGGTGCTCTCAGCTGTTTTCTATATCATCTCAACTTTGGCTTGGATGTTATTAATGTCCCTAAGTTGCCCTTTTTCTGAACCTCATACTCCAGGTTCACATGGAAGCTGATAGAAAGGCAATATCAAGTCAAACAAGTACTCCGCTGGATCCACCGATCCATGCAAAAATAACATACAAAATAAAAAATAAGGTATTTCTCTATTTAGGTTACCATGTCTTATTGTTGGCAAAAGTTTACTTCAATTCTTTCTGTTTTCAATATTGTTGCATTATATTGATTACTGTCGTCAAACCTGGCTATGACATCATCTGTTGTTAATATACAGAACCACAAGCAGGTGATAAGGTTTCCTAAGAGGTTTTGGCAGGCTTATTCTGTAACATGCCATTAATTTTGAAATACATCCACATTTCAGATTTTGGAGGGATTATTATGTAGACTGAGATGAACCTCTTTGCAAAACCTTCTGTTGTAACGTCAAGTATTTAAAAAAGTGGTAGTATCAGTGGGTACAGGCTGGTTTTTACCAGTCTAATTGGTTCCCTGGTCTAGTTCGTGACGGGGATTATTGCCTGTTAGAGTTTATAGATTTTTTTTTTTTTTTTTTGCGCGGGGGGTTATGGGGTGTAAGCTAACCGGTACCAAATTATACTCCCCTGTACCGCTACTTGTTGTACCTTTTTTTTTTTTCTCATCTTCCTCTTTTTTTGCTTCTGCTTCTCTGCCTTGCTTTATCATTGCCTCCTCACCACTGCTGCACTCCGCATCTATTCTGATTCATCACTGTCTCTCCTTTATTGCATGGTATCATATAACTCCTCCTTTTCCTCATTCTTTCTCTCTCTGTATAGCATGACCTTGAGTATCTTGTGCCTTTAGTTTGAACTTCATTCCTTAAGTTCCCCTTGTTGTAGGACTAGTTTTGAAGCTTAAGTCATTGGCTGATAAATGTGTTCCACTTCTAGTAAGAACCTTATGTGGCTAAGTGCAACTTAGAACATTTAGCATATGTAAATCTAATTCTTGTGTTTTCTGGAGTAACAAAAAGCTGTCATTATGCTAGAAACTTGTCTTTATCTTATACAGATGTACATACAGTACATTTTGCGGCCATTATGATATAAAATTTGGGTATAACCTTTGAAGACTAATTTAATTAATTTAGATGTTGGTGAGTAGGTCCTTGGATCATTTAATTTGGACAATAGGAGAATGGTTTCTAAAGATGGCCTACTTTGAATCATTTAGTTTTATCATCAGTCAGCTTGAAAGTCACTCGTAACCAAATTGTGGAAATGAATCATTTTTCAACTAAAAGTGTGTTTTTTAAGCTATTTGATTACTTAGTGATGGTTCATCGAAGCTTTCGATCATGACATATTGTTTCAACCAAGGTTTGACGTACTGAAGTGTACTGTGGTATGTATCGGTTCGACAGAGGACTAGTATGGGCAATACATCAGTACACCTCAGTGCACCATGTTGTCACGGACAACGGTAAACAGGGTGTTTAATGTAATGCTCATGAATGTCCGTGTCTTTTGGTTTGTTCATGTTTTGCACAGCATGTAGAGGGACGGTCGAAGGCTTAATAACCCCAATTTAGTTGGGTTTGGTGGTCATTTTAGACTTGTAAATAAAGGTTGTGTCATGTGAACACTTGTGGGAGATCTCGGTCTGTATTGGACCATTTTGGATCCTTTGTTGTGCAACCGTTCAGAACTTATGAAGTCTGTTTGTAATTTGCATTGGTTATGAAGTGTTTCCTGAAATAATTGCTTGTGGATCCCGAGTAAGGTGCTTTCTCTGACCCATTTTCTCATTTGTAGGTCCTAAGAGGCTGACCATTGCGGACGGACACGCAAGGGTGCCGCACGACTTAGGAAAAACCAGCTAAGTCCGTGACAGATGGTATCAGAGCGGAATAAGCACTCATAAAAATACTTGACATGCAAACGTGGGGGACCTAGCGGGGCTGTGTTGAGGGCAGCCAGCACGCGCGACCGTTTGAGGGAAAACGGGCATGGAGATGTAGGGAAAAGGAGTCACTCAGAGGAGCGGACATCTGAGATTGGCATTTAGAGGAATGGCCAACCCTTCGCGCAAGAGGCACCATGAGGACAAGCAAACTGGGAAAAATGCATAGCGCACAAAGGTTGGGATGGCTGAGTTTGAGCTACAGCTTGACATTGGCAACTATACTTGATGGTGCTCAAGGCAAGCGAGGCGCTTGGTAAAGGATGAGACAATGTAAGGTGGAATGAGTTGTTCAGCGATCGAAAGAGTTATGCAAAGCTCACAAAGGTGAGGGGAATTGCTAATTCGAAGAATTCGGTACTCATGCAAAGACTTGTATGCGAACGATGAAGTGTTCGTGGCCATCCAAAGGAGACCGAAACTCGGTGCCATGAAGCATTGAAACTTTGTCTTCAACATGAGAAGGATACGTCCGTAGGAGGCTAAAGTGTGCAGCGAGTTCAGCATGTTGCTAGGCCTTGAGGGGTGCAGCGGGGACTGTATTGACGTAGAGTCGCAATCTAGCAAGTGCGTTTACGGGAGGCAGAACAATGCACGGTTTGTTCAGCAAGGCGGAGTCGTCCAAGGGGATGGTGGTCTCCAAAACTTTCAGAGAGAAGGAAGCGAAGAGAGAAGTTGCTCCAACGGGACAGATATCCAGGAGGGATAAGTCTCGACTTTTCAGAGGGAGAACCATGTGCAACAGATCGCACATGTTGAGGAGTACCTCAAAAACAACTTCACAAAGCTCAACGGACCGAGCGAGCGACGAGGAGTCGTTGTATGATCTCGCTTGAAATAATGCATTTGGGGGGATGCATTGCGAGATCAAGTGGGGGAGCGATCTGAGGCAACATAAATGAAGGCACACTCAGAGTCGATATGGAGATCGGACTTAATGGAGGGCTGACCTGTGTAATGGTGGGTGTGAGGACCATCATCAACTTAATGCAAAACGAGGAGCGGAGCAACTTGGGTGTAACTTGGCGAAGTCCCAAAGCCGCATGAAGGGAGCCGACATAGAAGATAAAATATGGAGCGGAGGCACAGAGCTTTCCTTGGACAGAGGTCAAGGACATGAACTCTTACAGAGGCAAGAGCGAGATCATGTCGTTCCATGGGTCTCTCAGTCTGATGGAGCGGGCTCATCCTGCATGGTGCCAAAGACGAAGGGAGCTTCGAGGCATATGCACCTTACCTCAGAGAAGCATTTGATGGAGGAATTAGGGTGACTCAACTTGTAGAGGCGAAGTTGGGTTCAGAAGACCTTGGCACGGGGCAAGAGGCGGGTACTCTTGAAGAATATGCCACAGTGCTGTCATTCAAGTTGCCATGAAGGATGCGGTGCGCAGCGGAGATTGTGCTGGTAGGGGCAGAGGCCTAGGATCCAGACAATGATGCACCAATTTCAGCGAAGTCGGTGGATTTTGGTAGCTACTAGGCGACGGACTGTCCTAGAGCGGTGTTTCATCTAGGTGTGACCCGAGAGCGGGTGGACGAAGGTCGATTGCCAAATAAGCGAACACAATCGAAGGTGGAAAAAGGCTCTGCGATGTGTTGGTAGAGGCCACACATAGAGGGATCACAATCCGAGTTCATCCCGCAAGGATCAGAATGCAATGGAGATGTCACCAGGAGGCGATATGGTGCAGCGGATCATGGTGGAACATTTCGTGGCAATGCGATACACACGAATATAGTCCCGTGAGGGATTATATCAAACGGAGATATGATCGGGAGCTATTGGGAGCTCCACTTCGGTGAACAACATGATGGCAAGAAGGGCTATAGATTCAAGGAGTGAAAACCATGGTATCGTAGAGGCGGGTCTTCCATGCGTGCATCGAATTTTGCATCGGATGAAAGCCTTCGTCATCAACATATGGGGGCTGTGTACCACTGAGGGAAAAGTTCGAATGCAAGTACCAGTGAGTCCCATGGGAGGGACTTGATCACGTAGAGGTATGATTAAAGCGGCTTGTCATGAACGGTCGTCGTACACTCGTAACAACTTCGTTCAACGAATCGTTCGTCTCTTTTGCATGCTTGAACAGAGACATGACAACCTGTTTTGCCTTGGTTTTATGTGTTTTTGCTTGTAAAAATACATGTTTGAACAGGTTGCAGCGCATAGTGCGATCGCTCACCGCGTCGAGCCAAAAAGCCCTAAAATGGCTTCGTTTTTGCGTGCCGCGGGTTGTTTTCTGTAGCCCGCTGCAGAGCGCGAAATGTCAGCCATCTCAGCACCTTGGAACCCCCCGGGTGGCACAGGGCTGCATGGGGCTTTGGTATATTGTCGGGTGTTGAACAATCTTTACAAGTTTACACATTTTTTTGACGGGAACTTGCCTTCGCACTCGGTACCTGGTGAGCAGTTGTTTGTGGACTTGCAACTATTCGTTCTACCTTCTAAAGTCATTGTTTTCCTCTTTTCTCTCTTTTCTCTTGTGCACATAAGGTGCTTGCTGAATTGCTTGTAAAGCTTCCCTCCTTGCGAAATGTCGGGACTTGTCCGTCACTCGTTTTCAATCTAATCAACTTTCTGTTTTACAGGTCCTTCGGGACCTGTAGGAGGTTGCACTTAGGCTGAACCTTTGCGGACGCAAGGACGCCTCAAGATTTAGGCAATCCCAGCTAAGTCCGAGAAGTTGGTGTAAGGATGCGTCGTAACTTAGGCAACTCAAGCTAAGTTCGCGTCTTGGTCGCAAGGGTACCTCACGACTTAGGCAATTCCAGCTAAGTTCGTGACAGGCTGGAGAGTTGGACTGCTCCAGAGCCCATATTCGTTTAAGGGAGCCCGGCAAGTTAGAGGACAAGGCCGAGTAAGCGAACGTTGCTACTTAGGAAGCTAAGGAGAACAGAATCGGTGCGAACCTTGCAACATGATGGTAGAGGCCATGCATGAGAGTGGCAGTCTGTCTTTCCATCGATCAAGGGGAACTGCTTGGAGAACACAGAGGTGTTGAAGTAGGGGGTCGAAAGGGGCGAGGAAGCGACGACGAGTCTAGAGGGACTTAGCTACCTAAAACCAAGCATCAGTTAAAATGGAGGTGGACTCGAAGGAGTGTCACAGTGCCACAGAGGCAGATCTACCGATCGTGAAGAAAGGGATGCAGATGTGAGGCGACAGATAGTAAGGCCATGGGCATGGCTGCACCATGGTACCACAGAGACGGGACTTTCGTGAAGTCATCGATCCCTTGCTTTCACAGAGGGAGAGCGCTTGGTCGTGAAAGGGGCCGAGGAGGTGGAGAATGTAGAGGCAAACTCCAAGTACCGAGACAAGGCTAAAGGGTAGAGGCTAGAGAACTTCATAAGACCAAGGGGAATTGCTTGGAGAACACAGAGGTGTTGAAGTAGGGGGCCGAAAGGGGCAAGGAAGCGACGACGAGTCCAGAGGGACGTAGCTACCTAAAACTAAGCATCGGTTAAAATGGAGGTGGACTCGGAGGAGTGTCACAGTGCCACAGAGGTAGATCTACCGATCGTAAAGAACGGTATGCAGATGTGAGGCGACGGATAGTAGGGCCATGGGCATGGTAGCACCATGGTACCGTAAAGGCGGGACTTCCGTGAAGTCATCTATCCCTTGCTCTCACAAAGGGAGAGCGCTTGGTCGTGAAAGGGGCCGAGGAGGTGGAGAATGCAGAGGCAAACTCCAAGTACCGAGACAAGGCTGAAGGGCAGAGACTAGGGAACTTCATAAGACCAGTGTCAATGAGCTTCTCATTAAGATAGCTGAAAGTGGAGGACTTCTGGTCAATGTAAGAGTGCACGACCATGGAACAAAGCAGGCAGTATATGGTGCTATACCTTTGCTACTTAGTGGAGTAGGTGGCTGTTGATGGAGAAGACGGTACAATCCCAGAGGTGACCAAAACTATTAGACTTACTCCAAGTTGGGATGAAAACTTCCTGCATTTCAGAAGTTCGATGGCATTAAGATGGTGAATTACAATAACTAACTCAACGCAAGGAGTACAAACACTTCAAGTGCTTCAGAAGTGTGAGCAAAGAGCAAGCGAAGGCCAGTAACCAGCTCGATGCATGGAGTACAACCCTCGGGGAGGTGGGCGAAGTCAAGTAACCTTTGCCTTCTCAACTCTTAAGAGAATGGGCGAAACCGAGTACCCCAATTCTGTTATCTATCTAGCAGAGGAACTCTGCACATGTTCAAAGACTCTTCGAAGAAACCAAATGGAAGACAATAGTTGTCAAATCCTTACCAATGGTGATCAATGCTACTGAGAGTAGATTTTTCGCTTCATTTCCTAACAGAATGTCAATCGAAAGCGGAAGTGATGCGAACCTACTTGGAAGTGACAACCAAGTGAAAGAAGAGTCGATGAGCAAATTTTTTGGAGGAAGGACCCAAAAACTTCAAAAGTTTGCGAGGTGATGCTCGTTAAAGCTCCAACAAGCATCCATCTAGTTCAAGCAGCATGAGACATTTGAGAGATGGGCGCATAGTAAGGATGGTCTTTTCCTTCATTTGAAGGATTCACAGGAATCAACAGGGATCAACACAACTTAGCCAACCTCACACTAGAGTCAGAATCATTGGCGAGTTGAAGCAGCATGACGGATCAAAAGTTCTACTCAACAACAACAGCGGAGAGCAGCTGGGAGCCAAGAGGCGCATTGCAATTGGAGCAGAAGATTAAAGACTTAGTAAAGGCGAGGAGTTGTAATGTCGGTAAAGGCTTCGATGAGGACGTCAAAGGAATAAGTGGGGGAGAATGTCACGGACAAAACTATAAACAAGGAGTTTAATGTAATGCTCTTGTATGTCCGTGTCTTTTGGTTTGTTCATGCTTTGCACAATATGTAGAGGGACGGTCAAAGGCTTAACAATCCCAATTTAGTTGGGTTTGGTGGCCATTTTAGGCTTGTAAATAAAGGTTGTATCATGTGGACACTTGTGGGAGATCTCGGTCTGTAGTGGATCATTTTGGATCCTTTGTTGTGCAACCGTTCAGAGCTTGTGAAGTCCGTTTGTAATTTGAATTGGTTATGAAGTATTTATTAAAATGATTGCTTGTGGATCCCGAGTGAGGCGCTTTCTCTAACCCGTTTTCTCTTTTGTAGGTCCTAAAAGACCCTAGGAGGTTTCGGGGAGGCTGATCTTTGCGGACGGACACGCAAGGGTACCGCACGACTTAGGCAAAACCAGCTAAGTCCGTAATAATGTGTTGGTATGTTTGGTACAACTCGGTACATATCGTACTAACAATTGATCGGTACATTGGTATGGATCGGTAATACGAACCAGGGTCTATCGTACCGAGCCGTACCGCCCGGTACGGGCGGTACGTACCGGTCCGACAGGTTTTCGGTACGCGGACCAACTGTTACCGGTCCGAGGCACTGTAGCACTGTAGCAGTGCTACAGTACTCGGTACACCTGGGTGTACCACTCGGTATACCGTACCGTACCGGTACCGAGCCCAGGTCGAAATACTGGTACGATACGGTATTGCGAACCTTGATACGAACCATGGTTTCAACCAAGGATTGAAATTTCGTACTATATTGGTGAGCTCGGTATGATATGACGTACCGAGCGGTATGCCTAATTTAGGTGTAAAATCTTCCGAAAATACCTGAAAAAAAAAAAGTGAGGATAGAGTTTTTAAGCTAGAAATAAATATAGATTTAGTATAGGTTTAGCAAAATCAATGTAAATTAGGTAAGAATAGTGTCATATCTTTTTTGGGCTTTGAGGAATAACCTTATGCAAGGTTCATAATTTTGGTTCGTTACATATCGTCTTTCTGTAAATATTAAAATATCTACAAGAAAATCATTTTAATTGTTAGATTATTTTGTTACAATATAAACTTTACGATTCAAATGAATTAAATAATCACATATATAGATATACCTGATTGTTGATTCTACTATCGAAACGAATGACGGGCCTCCACAGGTGGTGAATTGAGGTCCTCGATCCTATGTATCTGCATATCAATATGATATGTTTGTTGGACCTAATCTTGAAATTGATCCAATAACATAGTGTATTGATACACTGTATGCCATTGGTGCATCAATGTGGTGATGATTGTAAGTTGATCGTCATGAATCACATGTGATCGAGGCGGCTCCTGAGGCATGTATTGGTGAATGTCAGAGCTTCTACTTTCGATACTGATCTGTTGCTCCGTATCATATTGTTGCTCGGAGAACTATGACCAATTATCACCGTACTATTGTTGGCCGTAAGATTATCTATAATACGACGGTTGTGAATACAATGAGCTTTATTCTGTGTCTACATCGTTTTGGCTCTGTCACGTTTGCTTAAATTCATCCACTGCCTTCCCCTTCTCCTTCCCTTTCCACGTATAAACTTGACTAGTAGTAGTACCTTGTCGAGTTCTATGATTTGAATCTTCGGTGGCATGTATAAAATATTGCTCCTCGATCCATGCACCACCCTCAAGTTGCGTAGATAAGACCAACGACTGCCCGACGTTGTCGCCATCATCCATTGAGGCACTGCTGTCCGTGTTGCGGTCATGTCTCTGGACCGAGCGAGTTGTTGAATGCGATTGTGAAGGTGTCTTGTCGCCCAACTCGATTCTTTCCAACGATGCGACTGATGCTACTGCCTTCCCCTTTGCCTTTGCCTTTGCCTTTGTACGCTGGGTGGACGATTGTGACAATTGGGTGTTTGTAATTCCTTGAGTAGTCTGACTCGATGTTGTTTGACTCCTTCTGCCACGTTGTGACCGAGGGGATTTTCCACCTACTAGGGTTGTGCTTCCTCTTCTTCTATTGCCTCAATGATAAAACACGAAGGACATTGAGGATCTTCCACCTCATTAAGTAGAGGATCCTCTTGGTTCTCTACCACTTCGACCCACTCAAACATCGGCTCTAAATCTTCGTTGTAGAATTGGAGGTCGATGGGAGCTTGGCACAGCGCAACCTTAGCCGTATATTATAATGGACATATACCAGTTTCTCTAGCCGTCTATACAAGAGTATTGTAGACCTTCGTGTGAATTAATGTGAACGTTGACTAATTATGTTCGTAACCACTAGATGTCGTCGTCCGTGGAAGTACATGAGTGACAACCTTCCTTAAATGTGGTGCATCCCCTCCAAATTGTAGCCACCACTCGACTAAAAAAAAATATAAATAAGACTTTATTAGCATAACAAATAATTAATATCAAATATAATTGATAATCAATGTATAACTTTTCCTCACTATGGTCCATAGTGTAAAGACACGATACAGCTACAACGTTGGAGAATGAATCATCTGTTTCTTGGAATAGTTGACCCTCCGTAAGTGCATTGGTTGCATCAGTAGTGCTTGACTAGAGTCGATATATAATATTTCATAGTGCCATTAGTAAATTTGCGTTTCGAGAGCATACCAATATTGAATTGCTGGGTTTAGATAATATGCTATAAGATATAATTTTATTAGTATGATTTTTTATTGTATAATTTTTTTTTTGAATATGAATTTATTTCCAATATGGATATCTTGATTCATATGAATTTCAGTTCGGTGATCAATGATTTGTACGTATTGGTCGGTCTTAAAATCATCTTTGAATGATTTCCTGACCTCCTCTCTTGCTAAAATCAACATATATTTAAGATACGAAATCTGTGGACGATTATTCATATTGACCTTACGAAGAACAACATAAAGTGGTTCCACATCTTTTATGATTTCAATCGTGGTCTTCTAAATCTAGAGGAAAGAATAGCCTTTTCTATCTTTTTTATCGCTCGATCTTGAATATCTAAAATTAGACCACTCTTATGAGGTGACCATTGCCTTCAAGCCATGCCTCTTTTGCCATAATGGCTTTAATGTAATGAAATTGGTAGCAAATCGAGTGACTCCAGATTGGAGTATCTCATCATTTACATACTTTTGTATTAAAGAGTGGACCCAATGATGATTATATATAAACTTTGTAAGTGATTGTGCTCGAGCTACACACTTCTTGACCGCGTCCAGCTCACCGATATCCTTCAGCATTAGATCCATGCAATGAGCTGCACATGGAGTCCAAAACAATGTTTTTCTTTTTTCCAGCAATTGCAAATTGGCCTTCTTGAAATTCGCTCCATTGTCAGTTGCTATTTAAATAATATACTGTGGTTCGATCTCCTTTATTATGGTGTCCATCAAGCTCTCAGTATAGTCTACATCTTGGATCTTTTTAGAAGCATTAACCGACTTATGAAACATCACCCTTCTGTTGCAATAAACAAGAAAGTTGATGATATTCATTTTTGTTGGCCTTGTCCAACCGTTACACATCAGTGTCACCCCATATTCGTCTCATTGCCTCTTAAATGATTTAATCAAATCCTTTAGTTCTGTCACCTCTTCATCTAAGTACACGTCATGAATCTCTCTCGATGTCAGAGGTTGGATCATCCAGTGATTGCAAAAGGCGCTCGGGCGCTCGCCTAGGCGCTCGAGCGAGGCGAGGCGAGGCCCGAGCGCCTCACTAATGTCCCAGGCGGCGCGCTTCAAACAGGCGCCGCCTGGGCGCTCGCCCGAGCCCAGGCGCTGGGCGCTTCGGGCGAGCGCTTGGGTAAACCAAGGCGATCGAACCAGAATTTTAGGTCTGGTTCGGTCCTGGTTCGGTTGTTAGTTGGTTCAATCGAACCAACTAAACCGATATAACCCAAACCCTAACCCTAACCCTAACCTAACACTAACCTGCTGCCGCTGCCGCTCTCGATCCCGATCGCGATCTCGTCGCTCGCTGCCGCTGCTCGCCACTGTCGCTGCTCGCGCTTCCCGCGAGCCTTCCCGCTGCTCGCGCCTCCCGCGAGCCCTCTCGCTGCTCGCGCCTCTTGCGAGCCCTCCCGCTGCTCGCGCCTCCCGCGAGCCCTCTCGCTGCTCGCGTCTCCTGCGAGCCCTCCCGCGAGCCTTCCCGCTGCTCGCACCTCCCTCGAGCCCTCCCGTTGCTCGCGCCTCCTGCGAGCCCTCCCGCGAGCCTTCCCGCTGCTCGCGCCTCCCTCGAGGCCTCCTACTGCTCGCGCCTTCCACTCCCTTTCCCTTTCCCGCTGCCGCTACCGTCGCTCGCCGCTACTGCTATCGTCGCTGCTGCCGCCGCTTGCCGCTGCTGCCGCCGCTTGCCGCTGCTGCCGTCGCTTGCCGCTGCTTCGTTTCTCCATCAGGCTCAGTATACTCTTAATATTAAGTTTTTTTGAATTTTGAAATGATTAATTTTCTGTTAATAGATTAATAATATATTATTTTGATTTTAATGTTGTTAATTTTTATTTATTTGAAATTATTGTTATAATTATATTATATATTTTTATAATTTAGATAAGTTTAAATAATTATATTATATATTTTATAATTATATTATATATTTTTATAATTATATTATATATTTTTATAATTATATTATATATTTTTATAATTATATTATATATTTTTATAATTTAGCGCCTCGCTTCGCTCGGGCGAGCGCCTAGGCGAGCGCCTAGCGCCTCGGGCGTTTGTGGACCTTGGCGCCTTTTGGCGCCTAGCGCTTTTTAAATCACTGGGATCATCGTGCTAGACTTTTGAATAGAGGAGACCATGCTTTAATAATATGGACCTTAGGCTATGTTGGTTGGAATCCTATGAAAGTTGAATCATTTTGAAATTGCCTTTCCAATATCTCGCTTCTTTTTTTTTGTATATGCATCGTCAATCCGTGTCTATTTCGCTGTTTGTGGGGGATAGGCTTGCAGATCAATATCAACAATATCTGATGCAAATCTCCTGCCAAGACCTCTCATAAAACCATGGAGTCTACCATGCCTCATGCTACTAATTCGGCCTAATTGAGGAGTAGTTGGCTACCTCATGTTGGTCGACCTCTGGATTCCATTGCCACCGCCATGCTCCAATTGTGAGTCAGGTCGTCGATGCCTTATTGTTTCATCGATCATATACTGATGCTCCAATGATGCACGAATTCTAGCTGTGAGATCCGGGTCGACTTCATCGTTGCGACCCTCATATTGATCATAAATTGGTTCCTACGTTGTCCTACAGTATTCTTCCTCAACTCGTCTTAGTCCTTAATATATCTTTCTTTGCTTGTTGTAGCTTTCTTTAAAATAATTTATGGATTTCCGTCGGAACCTTCTTGCATTTTACAACATCGAGATATTCGCCGGCCAAATGCATCTTCACCTGAGTTATTCCTTCACTTTTGCCAATGTAGTCACAATAAATATATTGCCAATGATGACGGTTTTCATCCATCATGAATCCATACATCATCATGTGACTATTCCTTCGGTGTCATGATCCTATCAAATTTAAATCAAATAAACTATAAATATGTTGAATTGACCTAATATCGATAAAAAACCACTAATCGCAATATTAAATAATTTTACTAAAACATAACTAATCCTATTTTACAATCATAAATATATGAAACACATAAAAAAAATATTAAATACGTAATTTTGATCTAATATACATCAAATTATGATGAAATCATCATTAAATATACTAATTACACGATTAACATAGTTAATTATCATTAATTACTTCTCTTTCAATAATATAAACATGTCAAACACCCCAATAGGTATTAAAGATATTGAATTGACCTAAAATCAATCAAATTTTGATTAAATCATTATTAAAATAACTAATCACAGTATTAAATAACTTTAATAAAACCTAATCTATTTTACCATCATAAATATGTGAAATATATAAAAGAAATATTAAATACATAATTTTGATCCAATATGCATCAAATTACGATGAAATCATCATTAAATACACTAATAACACGATTAACATAGTTAATTACTTAATTACCTATTAATTACTTCTGTTTCAACATTATAAACATGTCAAACATCCTAATAGGTATTAAAGATACTGAATTGATCTAAAATCGATCAAATTTCGATTAAATTATAATTAGAATCATTAATCGCAGCATTAAATAACTTTAATAAAATCTAATTAAACATATTTTATTATCATAAATATCTTTCAATATTTAATATGCATGAAATATAAACATTTGACTTATTAATTGTCTAATTTCGAATTAATCAATATTAAAAATACTAATCATAATTTTAAAGATCTTAATTATTCTCTAATTAAAGAAAGAGACTACATACCTCTTAATTAAAATGTTCTTCTTATTAATATTCCAAAATTAATTTCGATTCAATTCACAAATCGTTGCTTTGTAGAGTTTAGGAGAGTGCAAATGTGAGAATAAGAAAGAGAATGTGAGAAAAATGAGTTTGAGGTAGTTTAAGATAGTGTGAGAGTGAAATGAAGTGAAATAGGAGGGAGGATGAGTTTAAAAATCAATGAGAAAGAGCTCCAACGGTCAATTTGACCTTTGGAACACTGTTATAGGTCAGTAACGGTCAATCGAAATCGACCATTACCGCTCGATACAGTCCCGTATCGTCCAGTATGGTGCTATATCAAGTGTTCCGTCCTGTACGGGTGGTACAAATCGAAATTTAAATCCTTGGTTTCAACATTCAGCAAACTATTGGCAAGCAACATTCATGTGTCAGTCATTGGTTGTCTATTGGTGATATTTGATCTGCCAGAAGGTCTAGTGGTGTATTGTAACCAGAGATTCACAAGTATTTTTTGGCAATCATGTGTTAATCCACAATGCATTGCATTTGCTGGCAGATCATCCTTTTGTTGGCACTAATCATTGCCTACTATAGATTTTTAGCTAGCTGATGACCACAGTGTAGCTACTAGTAATTATACTTCCAATTGGTTGAAGTTTACGGTTTTTGTTCAATCACCTTATCAAAAGCAAATAGTGAAATGGTAGAAATTGCCACTTATTGTCAGATTGGCAATACGGACCATGACACGTGCCTCCCAATACCATGTATAACCAATACCATGTATACTAAAGTTAAGCTGCATGTGCTCGTGTGTCGATATGTCGGTACATGTTGGACCCATACTAGTCCTGCTGGTAATCCACATGGGTCTGGTACCTGAAACATCAAACCATGGTATCATATTTATACAAAGGTTTTTACAAAACATTGGCAATCAGTTCGTTGGTGAGATATTGATGTTGCAAACAAGAATTTGCTTGATGCATGCATATTGGACGGTAAAAATTAGCGATGGCATGAACCACCTAAACTATGCCTCCAAAGTTATGTTGATACTTGATAGTATTGGCAGTACAAAATGATAAGAAATGTGATCATATACTTGAGAGAGAAGTGACTTCTCTTTATCTTCTAGCGGTTGCTTTTCCAATGTCTTCTGCGGTGGACCGGAGATGGTAGGAAGGTTGCGACTAAGAAAGGATGAATCAACCACACTATGATCTGATAAGTAGGCTATGACTGTGTGACATACATCTAAGGGATTTTTCTTCTACTTTTTCTTTTTTTTTGCTTAGAACGTATGAAGCATGTACTTAATAAAAAGGACAATTTCATGGCTGGTAGACCCTTATCTGGCTTATAACCTTTTATTTTCTTCCTTGTAAAGTTCTGTTATGTATTCTTTGTTCTTCTTTTCCCCTTCAATTTGTTATTGATGCTACAAACCAAATTAGGTTGTTATTTGTCCCGAAATGCCGCCTTGTATTGCATAAACTATTTTAGCAAGGACTTAAATCTTGGTCCAGGACTGGATACAGTAATATGTTAGATTGATGGTATCAGCATGCCACTGCATTGTATCATCCAAAAAAGTATTAATATAAAAATAATACCAATCGTTACTAGACTATAATGTTTGATACTAGTACTTGGTCCGACCAGAAAATACCTATAGATACACACTATATAGATTGGTATATGAATCCATGTTCCTTAGTCTCATCCAGTGATTTCAATAGGCGCTCGGGCAAAGCAAGGCGAGGCTTGAGCGCCTTGCTTCATTTCCAGGCGACGTGTTTCAAAGAGGCGTCGCCTGGGCGCTCGCTTGAGCCCAGGCACCGAGCGCTTTGGGCGAGCGCCTGGGTTAAACCAGGCGACCGAACCAGCGTTTTAGGTCTGGTTCGGTCTCCGGTGCTTTAGTTGGTTCAATCCTAACCCTGCTCGTCGTTCACGCTGCCGCTCCCGCTGCTCGCTGCCGTTGTCGCTCGCCGCTCCCACTCCCGCTGCTCGCTGCTGCCGTTGCCACTGCCATTGTCATCACTCGTCGCTCTCGTTGCCTTTGCCGCTGCTCGCTGCTACCGCTATCGCTGCCATTATCTCCACTCTCGTTGTCGCTACCGTTGTTTGCTGCTATCGTTGCCGTGCCACTGCCACTGTCGCCGCTTGCCGCTCGCCGCTCCCACTCCTGTTGTCGCTACCATTGCTCGTTGCTACTGTTGCCACTGTTTTCGCTCGCTGCTCCCCCTCCTACTGCTCCCCGCTACCGCTGTCGCTGCTTGCCGCTCCCGCTGTCGCTGCTGCTGCTCGCTGCTCGCTGCTATTGTTGCCACTGACACTATCGTCGCTCGCGGCTCCCGCTCCTGCTCCTCGCTGCTACCATTGCCACTGTCGTCGCTCGCCGCTCTCGCTCCCGCTTTTCTCAGTCAGCACCCTCTGTCTTCCCTTACACTCTTCTCTTCTCTTCTCTTTTGATAGTATACTGTTAACAGTATACAGTATACTATTAACAGTATACAGTATACTGTTAATTGTATACTAGTAATAGTATTTATATTTATTAGAGTAATAATATATTATTTTAATTTTAATACTGTTAATTTTTATTTATTTGAAATTATTGTTGGGTTTCAGGATAAATGGTAAGTGTACAGAGCAACTCAATAGAGTCTTCAATGGCATAAAAAAAAGATCCTACATGGAAGTATAATTATCTAAAGGATTCGAAAAATCCTAATGTAGTGACTTGCATATTCTACGATAAGATTACTAAAGGTGGTATTTTTCGTACAAAACAATATGTAGTAGGAAATTTCAAGAATGCAGCAGCTTGCAAAAAGTGTCCACCTGAGGTAAAAGAAGAGTTGCTGAGTTATATGAATGAAAATAAGATGCAAAAAAATGAATCTTACGGGAATTTACCAGAAGACAATGTTAAACATCTCAAGGATGAAGAAGAAGATTATTCTATGAGTATTAACCCAAGTGGGAAAAAAATATATGACAAAAAAGGAAAAGAAGTTATGAGTACTAAGAAGGGTAAAAAAGGACCGTTGGATCTATATATGTTTCAAGGATCACAGAAGCGACAAGGACAAGCAGGAGGCTCAAAATTTAGACAAACAAATATAAGTGATGCTTGTGATAAAGAAATAAGAGGAAGAATAATTCAGCACATTGCTCGCTTCTTCTATCAGGCTGGTCTTCCCCTTAGTACAACTCGTTTAGACAGTTTTAAGGAAATGATCGAAGCTATTGGAAGATATGGTGCGGGATTAAAACCTTCAAGTTATTATGAGATGCAAGTTTCATTTTGTAAAAAGAGTTGAATTATACAAATGACTTACTAAAGGGTTATAAAGAATCATGGGCAACACATAGTTTGCTCTATTATGCCAGATGTTTGGACTGACAGGAGGCGCATGAGTATAATTAATTTTATGGTTAATTGTTCTTTAGAGATTATGTTTGTGAAGTCAATAGATGCTTCATCTTTTGTAAAATCTAGAGACAAGATATATAATTTACTTGATAAGTTCGTGGAAGAAATTAGAGAACAAAATGTTGTTCAAATCATAACCGATAACAGAAGCAACTATGTATTAGCCGGTAATATTCATCTTTTGAATTTTTGAATTATTTTATCTTCAATTAAATGTGTTAAACTCTCAAGTCTTATCATTTTTGTTATCTTTTTTCTCGACTCTCAGGTAAATTGCTTGAAACAAAAAGACCACTTATATTGGACTCTGTGCGGCATATTGTATTGATTTAATGTTGGAGGATATTGAAAAGATCTTAGACATCAAGAAAACCTTAGAAAGAGCAATTTTTGTTGTTAGATTTCTTTATAATCATATTAAGGCTTTGAATATGATGAGAGAATTTACAGGGAACAAAGAATTAGTGAGATATGGTGTTACCCGATTTGCTACTTCATTCTTGACATTACATAGCGTGCATCGTCAATTACATAATCTGAGAAACATATTTACCTCTGAGAAATGGGTGATAAGCAAATGGGCAAAAGAAGCAAAAGACAAGAGGGCTACTGATATCATCTTAATGCCATCCTTTTGGAATCATGTAGGTCATGCTTAGTGCGTACGTTAGAAGAAGTATATTCCAGGACTCATAAATTAGCGGAAAAGTGATCCATGCCATACCTCGAAGAGAAAGGAGACTCGCGGCCGATGCTAATGTGATTTCGTTTTTGAGTGTTGGGGTTGTAAGCTAGAGTTTTTGAGTGTTGTGAATAAGCTGTTAATAAGTGAGCAGGGTTGGTTGTTACCCTTATTACAGAAGTCGTGCTCTTCCATTCTCTTGCACTCACATTCAACGCACTAACGCTTATTGGTGTTTCGGAAGAATAATAAGATAGGTAGCTTCACTCAGGCCCAACTATAGTAGTAGCAATAGAAGTGGAAAGTCGAAAAGGTGACCCTGGGTTAACTCCTCTTATGGCCCTATCTTGCCGCACTTACCTGATGATGCATGAAGCCAGCCTAATCACAGTGTTTGACCTCTTTCTAGGTGCACTAAATTCATAAGAATAACAGTGTTTGACCTCTTTCTAGATGCACACTAAATGCAGCCTAATAACAGTGATCTCTTGCAAAGGGTGCACTAAATACATAAGAATAAGACAGAGAGCGGGGTGAGTTAAGTGAGTTCAGCGGTTAAAGGGAACAAAACAAGCAACATCAACTTATTCAACGGAAGAAACATCCTTTTTTGATTGGAGTTTCGCAGTTAGGTTAGGTTCTACTAGTTCTATTCGTTTTGTTTGCACTAAATCATCTTCCACAAGTTTAGAGAGCAATAGAAGGAGCGAGACTTAACTAAGCTATAAGATACAGCGCTGAAGAGGATAGGACAAGAGACGACTTGGACCACTCCCAGAGATCATAGTGCTTTTCTTTTGTTTGCTAAGTTTCACGCCGGTTAACTACCCGTCATAGGGAAATCACCATTCAAAAGGGAAGAAAGCCCTCTAGAACTAAGGTTTCACGCCGGTTAACTACCCGTCATAGGGAAATCACCATTCAGTGGACCGCTGTTATGTTATAAGTAGTTTTATTGCTGTTTCATCGGTTTCTTGCTTGACTAATATCAAATAAGAAATAGAATGGAATGAACACACATCTAATATAAGAGAAAGTAACGCGCATCCCGACAATGCTTGAGCACAGTTTCCAATCAAGTATAAAGCAAAGGGTATCTCGTCACATTGACAGAAAGGAGTTGAGTATGTTGTGTGTATTGTAGTAATGCCATTCTTTATTGCGTTAGTTAGCTATGTGAGATAACGTATAGGAAAGTGCTTCGCTTTACCGAGTAGTGGGTCAAGGTTCAGTGAGGGTGTAGCTCAAAGTAACAGAACAAGAAAACATACAAGTGGAACAAGCAGCGGCGAATGAACAAGTAAACTAAGCCTCAGTTCTATGTCAACAACCAACCCCTGTGAGGCTAGGTATAACAGAGCCAGCAGTAAGCAGTGAACAACCAACCCTTGTTTGCTTTGGTAGATCGGAGCTAGCTGTCAGCAGTGTTTTCTTACTCCATTACATTTGTTGTGCACTCAATGATATTCTTTTGCAACTTTTATTCCTATTGATCAAAAGCAAGCATCCAGCTGCGCCAGTAGAAACTATGATGCTACTTTAGTGTGGTGTTACTATGCCTTATATCATGTGCTACTTACAAATAACTATACTGTTACTTCACATCGGATTCCTTACTGTTACTTCACACGGGCCTGGCCCTACTGCTCGAAATCAAGTAGCAAGTCTTCAAGTATCAAGTCCAATCCCCATTCCTTCTGCTCTAAGTCATTCCTTCTGCGGAGTGTCGTATGAAAGCAGTAACGCAGTGTTGTGACCCTCTTCTATAATGTGTCCCTAACCCTAAGATTAGGAGTTCTCTTACTATGCTTCTATAACGGGTGTCTCAGATAATCAATGAATGGTTTACCTCAAACTTAAGCAAACTCCGCCTTGTGTTTAATTCGCTATCAGAGTGAAGTCTTGTAGTTAGCCTGTCCTGAATGCGATACAATAGCAGTCTTGAGTGGAGTCTCGGCTGTCAGGAATGCGATAGCAGTATCTGGTTTCGTAGCCTGTAACGTTGAAAGAAACAATAATCAATCAGTTTGCTTGTTTGCTTGTTTACCGTTGAGGCTCCTAACGCTATACTTGATTATACTAAGCTTGTTTGTTACGAGAACTAGAGCTAAGCTTGTTTGTTACGAGAACTAGAGCAGCGCAGAGTCAAAGTGGAATTCTAACTCCAAGGCAATTGATGAACCAATCCAATGAATCTACTCTATACTATATTCTAAGGATTTGATGGTAGAATCGGGAAGCATTAAGCACAAGTACTATAAACACACCTTTTTGTCATAAAGATTAGATGGTAGAATCGGGAAGCATTAAGCATTAATACTAGAGAGACACCTTTTATCGGAAAATGAAATAGCAAAGTGATGAAAGCTCCAAAAAATAGGACTTCACTCTGATTGGGGACCGGCGCACCCCTGAAACTAACTTATATATTTCAGAAGTTCAGAAGTTCCCCTTATTTACAGCTTCACAAAGTGCATTTATGGAGTTGGGCCAGTCCAGTGAAAGGTAAAACAAGCAGTGGAATTGTCGATAGCGCTATCCACTTCATAGAGAAGAATAGTAAATACACTCACACTCTGCCTTGCCAGCTTTGCTTCCCTTTGCCTCATACTCCTTACTCGTCACTTTAAGCACCACCGCCAGT
The DNA here is from genome assembly GCF_036884655.1 of Musa acuminata AAA Group. Classification (NCBI taxonomy): domain Eukaryota; kingdom Viridiplantae; phylum Streptophyta; class Magnoliopsida; order Zingiberales; family Musaceae; genus Musa; species Musa acuminata. Next base: position 8,562,873 of record NC_088358.1, on the reverse strand, counting down.
AGCTGACCTCTCACTTGCTCCTGCTTCTATGCTCTACTTTTTTTCCACTTCTTCTTCTGTTGCACGTCAGTGAGCGGGTGCGGGAACAGCTGAACCTCTTCTTCCCTAATGACCTATTTGATTAACTATTTGATACTAAACTTGCATGAAATATGAAATAAGTGTGGCCTTCAACTGGCAATACTTAACGCCTCAGTAAACTCTTCAAATACAGATCTTGTAACTGCTCTTGCAACTGAACAAGCAACGTTGTAGGTCAAGGAGATAGGTAGGGGCAGAACTCCGAACTCTGGTATGGAATATAACTCCCGAACACCGGTGCCTGTATTGAATGAAACTCCTATGGTCTAAAACTCCTATCCAAAAACTCTGGGTTCATATATTAAAGGTAATGGGCCCTCTTGTTTGAGTCCTTTGGTTGGTAGATAATGAAAACAAACCTGCAATGAGATATATTTATGAGGTTATGGATAGAGCAAATGAGACAATTAAAAAGTCTTTTAATAAAAATAAAAAAAATATGAGAAAATTTTTACAATCAACGAAAGATGAAATTGTCAACTTCATCGTCCCTTACATGTAGCAGGATATTATTTGAACCCTGAATTCTTTTATAAGATTAAATCTTTTGGGTTTGATGTAGAAGTTTTGGATGAGTTATATCAGTGCGTTGCAAGATTAATTCCAAGTCTTGAGGTGCAAGATAAGATTATTCGTGAATTATCTTTATATAAGAATGCTGAAGGTCTTTGGAATTCCAATGACCGTTCGATCCAGGACAACTACGTCTCCAGGTTGTAATAATTTGATATAATTAATTTTAACTATAGTATGTTACTATGTTATTGCTAATAATAACATAAATTTTGCAATTGAATGGTGGAGTCTATTTGAAAATTTCATCCCGAACTTACAACAATTTGCCATCAAAGTACTTAGTTTGACATGTAGTGTTTCGGGTTGTGAGCGAAATTGGAGTGTCTTTAAGCATATAAGGATCATTAAATATTTTATTTTAATTAATTAATTTATTTAGATAGATGTATTAATATATTTTTAAGTTATATGACATGACAGATTCACACAAAGAGAAGAAACCGGTTGGAACATCAACGATTACACGATCTTGTTTACATAAAGTATAATCAAGTTTTGAAGGCTTGTCATGATTTGTAAAATAGAATTGATCAAATCTAATTGCAAGATATTGATGATTTAAATAAGTGGTTGGTGAGAGAAATGGGTGCTAACTTGCAAGATGCCGAAGACGAGCTTGTATTTGAAGATGATAGATTGACATGGGGAGATGTGGCAAGGGCTTCAGTGCTGGAGAATTACAAACATATATAAGACAGATGACAAAGAGAAAAATGAGTGCAAAAGCATCAAACTCGGCTCCTGTTATTGTTGAAGACATAGAGAATGAAACATATTTTGATGAAGAGGAAGGACAAGAGGAAGAGGACGAATTCAATGAAGATGATTTGTGTGAAAATGACGATAATATTGATTATGATGAATGACTTTGATGTAAAATTTTATTGTTTTGAATTTTGAGACTTTTTGTTAATGTGACATTATGATTTTATACCTTAGATTTTTTTAATTTAATAGCATATTTATATTTAAAAGTTTAAATAATTATATTTATTAATTATATTATATATTTTTATATTTTAGCATCTCACTGTGTTCGGGCGAGCGCCTAGTGCCTCGGGCGTTTTTTAAATCACTGGTCTCATCTGCAATTTTTTTGCACCATTAAGTAACAATGCACTTTTTTCTGATTTCTCTCTCTTTCTTTCTTTTTTTAACTTTTTGGCAATGAACACATTGTCAATCAGGTTCTTGTATTATTTGTCATGAATGAAGTTTTAGATATAGGAAATAACCTTTGACAATCTTAGTGCTTCATGATGATTTTTACCGTGAGGTTGGTAAAATAGAAAGCTTTAATATCACAAATGTCCATCAGTAAAGGCTGAAATGGGATCTCACTCCATTGTCATTAGATTTTGAATTGGTGGATAGTTGGAATGACATCCTTTTCTTCGGTGGTATAGTGGGGAGAAGGTGCCCACTGAACTCCACCAGTTAGCTTAGCATATTTCCTGTGCTTGAATATACAGTTTTTGACAATTATCAGTTGTTGTGTTGTTGAAATGTTTTTTTTTTTGCTAACACCACTGTTTGTCAAGCTAAATATGTCCATGGATCATATGGCAATTTAATACTTCAGTTTCATCATTGTCATTCTAATGAAAATTGTGATAGTTGGTTACTGAACTCGCTTTGCTTTTTGTATATTGAAGTTTTTATGTAAATATATTAAAGGATAAACTTGGGTGGTGACATCCTGAAAGTAATACTCTTTTGAGATTGTCATGCTATTGTTCTTATGCATCTAACAGTTGAATATCACTTAGAGATTTCAATAACTATGTTACAGTATTAATCTTTTGCTACAGAACAAGGTTGTAAATTTATATGCTTATTTGTGACTGTGTATGACTGTTGACTTGCTAAATGAATTGGCATCTTGTTCATCTTTGTTAGTAGGTGATATGTTGTCTGGAAGGTGCGAGAATTGGCATACAATTTGAGACCATTTTTGCTGGTAACTAGAATAATATTATTTCTGATTTTTTATATTTTTGATTCTCATCTTTGATATACTTCAACTTGCCTTGTTCTCTTTTATTAGTCTTAAAAGAATTTGTCAGCAACTATCTTTCATCATCGTATAATCAAGCATACTTGGAACTTGGCAACTGAGCATGAAATTGAGACTACTTTACTGTTTTAGAGGGGAAAAATATCCATAAAATGTAATATGGAGTTTTTTAAGCCTTTGCATAAGAAATCATCAAACTGATGATCCTTTTTTATAAATTTACGTGAATATAACTTCATAAAGAAACTCTTAGCTACTTTGAACTAATATAAGACCAATGGACCATAATAGTTTAGATGTTCAAAGGTTACGTGTGACATTTGATAGCAACTTTGAAAAGCCTATTTTAGCTAATTTACAAAAATATGAACATCAATATAGGAATATATTATTGATAATAACTGCTGCTGTAGTAATTGCTATAGTACTAGCTATAGTATTATAGTACCAGTGCTATAGTACTAACTTTGGAAGATGCAATATTAAACATACAAGAACAAGTTTAGAAATATACAAGAGGGCATGGAAGAGATTGCTTATAAGCATACTACAGTAATTGCTACCACAAGTATTTCTGAACTAAAAGTGAAAATTGCAGGATAAAGAGAAAAAAATTCTATCTTACCCGAAAAAGATCGAGAGGTAGGTTTACAAAAAAAAGATCATAATCATGGAAGGGACTCCACAACCCTGAGTTAGCAACAAGATGATCTTTGTCAGAAAAACTACAGTCATACACCAGAAAAGAAATCTTATACAAGTCATAAGGATCGAGTCAATAAAAAAGATGAGACATATCTAAAAGTCTAAAATCCAGGTGAGATAGATTCTTTCAAAAGTCAGACAAAATATGTTATTATCTAACAAAATATGATGGATGACATGACTAGGAACTCCGATGAGTGATGAAAAAAACAACACATCACCTCTATCATATGAGATAGGAACAGTGAAGCCCTTCATAAAGACAGCACGGGAGGACAAGAAATGAACTCACAAACTGAGTAGAAACAAGATCCAAAAATATCATCCACTGCCTATAAAAAGCCTGAAGACAGAAGGGGAGGGATTTCCAGCCTAAGTTCAGCCTTGTTAGTTTTTCTTCCACCTAATGTGCAAAGTGGACAAGGACCTTAGAACCCTAAGACTTAAGTTCTGTAAGTTCAAGTTCAAGAGACCTTCTATCATAGAACTTGTACGCTTGTAAGTAATCTCTTGTAAACCCTATTGCATGTTTTAAAACTTGTTCTTGTATACTGTAGCTGTAACTTCCTACGAGTCCCATCCATACCCTACAAAGCAATTTAGAAAACACTATACAGAGAAAATAGTCCCTAATTAGATTTTAGCACTACTAATATCTATTTATTTAGAATTGTTATTAGGGTTTCAAGATTAATGGCAAGTGTATAAAGCAATTTAGAAGATTCATCAAAAAATTCAAAAAAGGATCCTACTTGGAAATACAATTATCTAAAGCATCCGTTCAATTTAATGTCATATTTTTATTTATATAATCATATTTATTTATTATATTTTATATTTTTTATATTTTAATATTTTAGAGTGCCTCGCATCGTTCGGGCGGGCGCCTAGGTGAGTGCTTGCTTAGCGCTTTTGGCATTTTCAGAACTTGGCGCCTTCTGGCTCTTGGCATTTTTTAAATCACTACACTATATGCATGTTTATTATCATAACTTAACCTCATACTCAAATCTGGTAGAACACTTAAGCTTGTTATGCCGTAGGGCCATATTTTTTTCGTTGTAAAATATACTTAAAATCAAGGTCTACAGTACCGAACTATATCGCCCGGTACGGGCGGTACGTACCGGTCCGATCGGTTGCCGGTACGCGGACCGCCTGTTACCGGTCCGAGTGCACTGTAGCACTGTAGCAGTACACTGTACTTGGCACACCTGGGTGTACCGTTCGGTATATCGTACCGTACCGGTACCGAGCCCAAGTCGAAATATCGGTACGGTACGGTATTACGAACCTTACTTAAAATAAACATTGATTCTTATGCATGCTCAACCAACAATTCATAGAACACTGAGAATAATATTTTTTAGAAAGTATGTACTTCAATTTTAAAAGTCGAAAACATGAGCATGACATTTATCATATTTATGATGCATAGACATCACAAATCATATCACTATGTGAGGGTAATATATACATATTATTTATATTTCTATTAGCATGCTAGTTGTAATTGAATGTGTGTGAGACTCAAGTACTACAATAGCATTAGTACTGTAGCAATTATTATAGTAGCAATTTTTATCAATAATGTATTTCTATGTTCATCCTCATGCTTTTAGCTAAAATATACTTCCAAAGTAGCTATCAGATTTGGTTGCTTATACCAAGTTCAATGTGATAAAGGCTATAGTAGCATCAAAACAGATTTTGGTTGTTCAACGTGCCGCACATCGGACACATATGTGTTGGTGAATAATGATGAACCCGGTACACTGGTTTGTATGGGTGACTCAAAGGAAGGAGAAGAGGAAGGGGCGACGGTGGAGGAAAAGGAGGAAGAAAAAGAAGTGGTGGAGGAAGAGGACGAAGCAAAAGGAGGAAGAGAAAGGAAGAAGAGGTGGCGACAAAGGAAGAGGAATGAGAGGAGGTTGGCGATAGTAAAAGGAGGCGAAACTCGTGAAGAAGTTTGTAATTGTCGAGATCAAGTGGGGAGGTATTCTGCAGGACTCATGCTGACCATGTGGGCCACTCGCCCGATGTGGCATTTGAGTAGGTGGCTGTATTTGGGAACTCATTTGTATTTTTAATGTGCAGTTGGAGTAAGAAGTTTAAGTGAATGCATAGTTATGAAATGCTTTGAATGTTTGGTCAACAATAGACGAAAACTGTATTTTAAATGTGCATTAATATACATATTGTTCGGTAAAATTGCATTTCAAAAGTCCATTGAATTTTTTGTGACAAATTTTCCCTTCTAATATTTTTAATATTTATTTAAAGTGAATACATTTTTTTATTTAAACTAATAAGTAAATAAATAAAATAAATAAAATAAATAAATGAATGTATATAATCTTGTAAAAAAAAATTTGTATGACCCAAATATATAACAAATAAAAAAATAATCATATAAATAAATATAAAATGATCTTTACAAATAAATAAATAAAATTTCATGTTATAGAAAATATAAATCATATTATTTTCTCACTAAATCACCTTGACTTTACTGTAATTTTAATTTTTAAATAAAGTCATAGGGTACTTTAGGAATTTAAAAAATTACATTAGCATCATGTAAATATTGAAATGCTAATGCTACCCTAAGGTAGTATCAGCATTTTTGCATTTTCAATGCAGTATCCAAGCCAGATGTGATTTGAAAAAAATTTACCAATCACCAATGCACATTTGAAATGTGTTTCCAAATGCAATTGGTGTCAGGCTTGTGGTTATATAGCATCCAAGTGCCTACATGTCAAATTCCCTATCAGTAGGCTTGCACATTCTCCATTCTAGGATAAACTTTAATTCATAGTTCTTCTAGTAATTATACTGATTTTTGTTGTCTTTTATCCTATTTGTCCTAACCTTTGTCCCACTGAAGCAAAGGATATATATTTCTTTTTCTGGATAAAACTTGGTCAGCAATATTTCAGAGACTAGTTCGAGCAGACTTGGTACATGAGAAGAAGATAAAATAACACCATATTTATAATTTAAAGGAAAAAAGAAAATATTCTTTTTGCAGACATAGGCAAGTGGGACATTTAAAAAAAAAGAGTTTAGTTTATCTAGAATGATCTAAGACCAGTGGTTCTTTAATTGTTATCATTTTGCAATTTAACTTTTTTATGGCTGCCAAATTTTTTTATGAAGACAACGCAGACTTGGTGTAAGTTTCTTGGACTTGGTGTGTGAAATGACTTTTTAATTGTTGGGTACGCATAAGGATTGATGTGTGAAATGACTGTTTCTAATTTAGGATACAGGTAAAGGATCCAAAATTTGTAATAAGAGTGGAAATATGGGTTAAATAAAAAACTGTGTTTAAAATATGATAAAGAATCATTTTTATATATTTCAAATTCAATTCTTGTGTATATTTATTTTATTTTTTAAACTAATACTATGTTTAACTACTTTAAATAATTTCTAACCCTTTTTTTCTTCTCTTCACTTATGTTCTTGCTCTTATCGCTTCTCTTTATCTATTTCTCTTCTGTTGCCTGTAACATCACTTAGAACATAATATAGTTGTTACAGCCAAGTGAGGCTTTTAATCCCTGATGGAGCTTTCTCTATCTAGGGTTGGCCACGGGATTCCTTTTTTCTGAAAGGGAAAGTTCTGGATCATCATTTTCAAAATTCTATTAAAAGTCTAAGTATCCTTCAGCTAAAAGCAAACTTATGCCTTTGGTGCATCCTTCCTGCATTATTTGAAAGAGTGGTTGCACTTTGTGGCTAATTAAGTTCCAATTTGATAATTGTAAATAGTTGGTCAACATTGAGGATGCCTTTGTCATGCTTAGAAAAGTTTAGTCATTGTGGTCTTTAAAAGAATGATTGTAACAGAATGTCAACTGAATCAATTGTTTTCACAAGTAAGGATTTTAATTTCGTATTGTACCGGAGTTACGAGATTCGCTCGGTAGGGTACGGTACTGTATACCGAGCGATACATTTCGGTATACTGCGTAGTATATATATATATATATATATATATATATATATATATATATATAAGTGAAAAAAAGGGGCGACTGCCTCGTCGCCCTTTTTGGTGTGTGGGGAGAAAAAACCTCGGTTTCTTCTCCCCACTTGGGTAGAAAACCGAGGCAACATTGCCTTGTTATATATATATAAGTAAAAAAAAAGAAAAATTGATTTCTGCGACGTCGCCTCTTCTCCCCACGCGGGTCGATGTCGCCGAGGCAACATTGCCTCCCTTCTCCCCACGCGGGTAGAAAAACGAGGTGACGTCGCCTTTATATATATATATATATATATATATATATATAATCCTTTTCTGCGACGTCGCCTCTCTTCTCCCTACGACGCCGAGGATTCTTCTCCCCGCGCGGATGAAAAGTTGCCGATAGATGAGAGAGAGTGGCGTTGATCTCCAGGTTCTCTTCTTCTTTCGACGGTACCACTCGGTAGCGGACAGTTCGTGAGTCCGTGAACCGGTCTGTTGGTGGACCGGTATGTACCGTTCTGTAACGGACAAACTTCTAAACAAGATGTCGGATGTAATGCTTATGTCTGTCCGTTGTCTTTTGGCATGTTCATGCCTTGTACAGCAGGTAGAGGGGCGGTCGAAGGCTAAATAGTCCCATGTTAGTTGGGTTGGTGGCCTCTTTAGGCCTGTAAATAAAGGTTGTGTCATGTGGACACGTGCGAGAGCTTTTCGGTCTGTAATGGACCATTTTACCCTTTGTTGTGCCACTGTTCAGAGCTTGTAAAGTCTGTTTGTAATTTGCATTGTCTATGAAGTGTTTTTCGGACATGTTTGCTTGTGGATCCCGATTGAGGCGTTCTCTTTAACCCGTTCTCTCTTTTGTTGGTCCTAAGGGACAATGGGAGGCTTCGGGGAGGCTGACCTTTGCGGACGGACGCGCGAGGGTGCCGCACGCCTTAGGCAAAACCAGCTAAGGTCGTGACATTATGGTATCAGAGCGGGACAAGCACTCATAGAAACACTTGACATGCAAACGTGGGGGACCTAGCGGGGCTGCGTTGAGGGCAGTCAGCACACGCGCGATCGTTTGAGGGAAAACGGGCATGGAGATGTAGGGAAAAGAGTCGCTCAGAGGAGCGGCCATCTGAGATTGGCATTCAGAGGAATGGCCAACCCTTCGCGCAAGAGGCACCACGAGAACAGGCAAGCTTGGAAGAATTTGGAGCGCACAAAGGTTGGGATGGCTGAGTTTGAGCTACGGCTCAACGTTGACAACTTTACTTGATGGTGCTCAAGGCAAGCGAGGCGCTTGGCAAAGGACGAGACCATGCAAAGTGGAATGAGTTGCTCAGCGACCGAAAGAGTTGTGCAAAGCTCACAGAGGTGAGGGGAATTGCTAACTCGAAGAATTCGGTACTCATGCTTGGGCTTGTATGCGGATGATGGATTGTTCGTGGCCATCCCAAGGCGGTCGAGACTCGGCGCCATGGAGCATTGAAACTTTCTCTTCGACATGCGAAGGATACGTCCGGAGGAGGCTGAAGTGTGTAACGAGTTCAGCATGTTGCTAGGCCTTGAGGGGTGCAGCGGTGGCTGTATTGACGTGGAGGCGCAATCTAGCAAGTGCGTTTGCAAGAGGCAGAACAATGCACAGTTTGTTCAGCAGATCGGAGTAGTCCAAGGGGATGGTGGTCTCCGAAACGAAGAGAGATGTTGCTCCAACGGGACAGTTATCCAGGAGGGATAAGTCTCAGCTCTCCAGAGGGAGAATCATGTGAGAGAATGTATTGGTGGATGGACTGAGCAAGCGGCGAGGAGTCGTCGCATGATCTCGCTTGAGAGAATGTATTGGTGGATGCATTGCGAGATCAAGTGGGGGAGCGACCCAAAGCAAGTCAAATGGAGGCACACTTGGAGTCGATATGGAGATCGGACTCAAGGGAGGGCTGACCCGTGGAATGGTGGGCGCGAGGGCCACCATCGACTCAATGCAAAAACGAGGAGCGGAGCAACTTGGGTGTAACTTGGCGAAGTACCCAAGCCGCATGAAGGGAGCCAGCATAGAAGTTGGAACATGGAGCAGAGGCACAGCGCTTTCCCTAGACAGAGGTCAAGGACATGAACTCTTGCAGAGGCAGGAGTAGAATCATGCTGTTCCTTGGGTCCTTCATTCTGACAGAGCGGACTCATCTTGCATGGTGCCAAAGACGAAGGGAGCTTCGGGGCATATGCACCTTATCTCGGAGGAGCATTCGATGGAGGAACTAAGGCGACTCAATTTGCGGAGGCGAAGTTGGGTACAGAAGGCCTTAGCACGGGGCAAGAGGACGCAGAGGCGGGTACTTTTGAAGAATATGCCACAGTGTTGCCATTCGAGTTGCTATGAAGGAAGCGGTGCGCAGTGGAGATTGTGCTGGTAGGGGCAGAGGCCCAGGATCCAGGCAATGGTGCACAAATTACAGCGAAGTCGGTGGACTTCGGGAGTTACTAGGCGACGGACTGTCCTAGAGCGGTGCTTCATCTAGGTGTGACCCAAGAGTGGGTGGATGAAGGTCGATTGCCAAAGGAGCGAACAAAATCGAAGGTGGAGGAGACCCTGCGATGTATTGGCAGAGGCCACACATGGAGGGTTCACAATTCGAGTTTATTCCACAAGGATCAGAATGCAATGGAGATGTCACCAGGAGGCGACATGGTGCAGCGGATCGTGGTGGAACAGTTTGTGGCAATGCGACACACACGACATAGTCCCGGGAGGGACTAGATCATATGGAGGTATGATCGGGAGCTACTGGGAGCTCCGCTTTGGTGAACAACACGACGGCAAGAAGGGCTATGGATTCAAGGAGTGAAGGCCATGGTACCGCAAAGGCGGGTCTTCCGGGCGTGCACCGAATTTTGCATCGGATGAAAATCTTGGTCATCAGCATATGGGGGCTGGGTTCCACCAAGGGAAAAGTTCGAATGCAAGTACCAGTGAGTCCCATGAGAGGGACTTGATCATGCAGAGGTATGATCGAAGCAGCTGGAGAGTTGGACTGCTCCAGAGCTCATATTCGCTTAAGGGAGCCCGACAAGTCAGAGGACAAGGTCGAGTAAGCGAACGTTGCTACCAAGGAAGCTAAGGAGAACAGAATCGGTGCAAACCCTACAATGTGATGGCAGAGGCCATGCATGGGAGTTGCAGTCTGTCTTTCCATCGACCAAACAGACTGCTTGGAGAACACAGAGGTGTTGAAGCAGGAGGTCGAAAGGGGCGAGGAAGCGACGACGAGTCCAGAGGGACTTAGCTACCCAAAATCAAGCATCAGTTAGAATGGAGGTGGACTCAGAGGAGTGCCACGGAGACATCTCTACTGATTGTGAAGGAAAGGGATACAGAGGCGAGGCGACGGATAGTAGGGCCATGGGCATGGCAGCGCCATGGTACCGCAGAGGCGGGACTTCCGTGCAAGTCATTGATCCCTTGCTCTCACGGAGGGAGAGCGCTTGGTCGTGAAAGGGGCCGAGGAGGTGGAGCATGCAGAGGCAATCTCCAAGTACCGAGACAAGGCTGAAGGGCAGAGGCCAAGAAACTTCGTAAGACCGGTGTCAACAAGTTTCTCATCAAGATAGCCGTAAGTGAAGGACTTCGGGTCATGCAAGAGTGCACGACCAAGGAACGAAGCAGGCAGTACGCGGTGCTGTACCTTTGCTACTCAGTGGAGTAGGCGGCAGGGTTGATGGAGAAGACGGTACAATCCCAGAGGCGACCTCATCTATCAGAGAATTACTCCAAGTTGGGGTGAAAACTTCCTGCATTCCAGAAGTTCAATGGCATTGAGAAGGTGAATCACAGTAACTAACTCAACGCAAGGAGTGCAAACACTTCAAGTGCTTCAGAAGTGTGAGCAAAGAGCAGGCGAAGGCCAGTAACCAGCTCGATGCATGAAGTACAACCTCGAGGAGGCGGGCGAAGTCAAGTAACTTTTGCCTTCTCAACTCTTAAGAGAATGGGCGAAACCGAGTACCCCAATTCTCTTATCTATCCAGCAGAGGAGCGCTGCACAAGTTCAAAGACCCTTCGAAGATAATGGAAGACAATAGTTGTCAAATCCTCACCAACGGTGATCAGTGCTACTGAGAGTAGATTGTCCGCCTCATTTCCCAACGAAATGCCAATCGAAAGCGGAAGTGATGCGAACCTACTTGGATGTGACAACTAAGTGAAAGAAGAGTCAATGAGCAGATTTTGTGGAGGAAGGACCCAAAACTTCAGAAGTTTGCGAGGCGATGCTCGTTAAAGCTCCAACAAGCATCCACCCAGTTCAAGCAGCATGTGGAAATTTTGAGAGACTGGCGCACTAAGGATGGTCTTTTCCTTCATTTGGTGGATCCGCAGGAATCAACGAGGATCAATACAACTCAGCCAACCCCACACCAGAGTCAGAGTCATTGGCGAGTTGAAGCAGCATGGCGGATCAAAGGTTCGACTACTCAGAAACAGCAGCGGAGAGCAGCTGGGAGCCAGGAGGCGCATTGCAGCTGGAGCGGAAGATTGAAGACTCAGCAAAGGCGAAGAGTTGCAGTGTTCACAAAGGCTTCGACGAGGACGTCGAAGGGATAAGTGGGGGAGAATGTAACGGACAAACTTCTAAACAAGATGTCGGATGTAATGCTTATGTCTGTCCGTTGTCTTTTGGCATGTTCATGCCTTGTACAGCAGGTAGAGGGGTGGCCGAAGGCTAAATAGTCCCATGTTAGTTGGGTTGGTGGCCTCTTTAGGCCTGTAAATAAAGGTTGTGTCATGTGGACACGTGCGAGAGCTTTTCGGTCTGTAATGGACCATTTTACCCTTTGTTGTGCCACTGTTCAGAGCTTGTAAAGTCTGTTTGTAATTTGCATTGTCTATGAAGTGTTTTTCGGACATGTTTGCTTGTGGATCCCGATTGAGGCGTTCTCTTTAACCCGTTCTCTCTTTTGTTGGTCCTAAGGGACAATGGGAGGCTTCGGGGAGGCTGACCTTTGCGGACGGACGCGCGAGGGTGCCGCACGCCTTAGGCAAAACCAGCTAAGGTCGTGACAGTTCGGTACGGGCGGTATTATTCAAAATTAAAATCCTTGTTCACAAGGACCACAAGTCTTGTTGAACCTCTGAATAAGTGGATGCATGACAGTCATATGGGTGAAAAGTATCTGATACAGTTTGGTCTAATCAAGCTCAAATGTAAAATCAAAATAAACATATCGGGCAATAGATGCATTTGGATGTTGTTATTAGCAATCAACAAAGTCTATTAAAGGGTACTAGTGACTGCTCAGAATGCAAAATGAAGGCTGTTATGAATTCTTTAATCTAGGTTTTTACAAACTACAAAGTGCTAAACTGCATATTTCTTCTTATTATTTTAGTTTGTTATGGCATGGTTATACACTGGATTTGGGTTCTAGCTTGAGGTACGCTTAGTTTATGTTCCTTAACTAAATTCCCAGTCATATAAAATCATTGACTGCCTATCTTTGTCTCTAGTTTTTCATTGGATTTAGCTGCAATGTCTCTTTTCACTCCATCTTGTCATAAACCTAACATTTTTTATTAGTTTAAATTTTATATGGGAACAAATGATGAAGCTAGATTCACTTAACAAGTTGTGCAGGAGATAGTGGAAAGAGGTGAATGTCCACATTACTCAATTAGCATGGATGCATTATGTATTAGGCCTGAATGCATTAGATAGTAAATAACGTTTCTTCAGCTGATTTCTAGGAAACAATGATGGGCAACTGTCTAGTAAACAGGACATCACTGTAGGGTTCATCTCGCAATAATATTTGTTTGTAAAATCAGTTTGGTGTATGCTTTTGGTGATTCAAAGGTGTCTCACTACTTTTATATAGTTAAGTCACGAGAGTACTTGGGAAATATGAGGTATTTCTATTGTTATTGTTGTTAAAAATTGAAAATACTTTGTAGATCTTGTTTAATTTGTATAGATTTCACTACTTTTGTTTTGCATAGTTTAGAGATGAGATTCCTTTGTAGCCACTTGGAAAATATCAGGTATTGTACTTTTAACATTGTCGAAAATGAGAAATCTTTGCAGATCTTGCTGTAGCCATATTGTAATTATTATTATTTTGCTGGGCAAAGTTTATGCCATGGCTATGTTATGACCTTTATTTAAAATAACCTTCTGAGCTATTTAAAATATGACTTCACTGATATTTACCACGTGGGCTATGTTATGCCACTATATTCATTGGATTTCACTAGGGGTATTTTGGGTAAGGTAAGCAATTTCGAATAATATCGTCCGGTACGGGTGGTACGTACCGGTCCGTCAGCTTACCGGTACACGGACCGCCCCTTACCGGACGGAACGATAAATAAATAAATATATATATATTAATTATATATATATATATTTATATATAAATATGTTATAAAAGGTGATGTGGCGTCGCCTTTTTCGGCGATGTCGCCGAGGTGACGCGACGTCGCTTTTTATAAGAATATTTATATATAAATATATAATATTATATATATATATTATATATAAACGAGGCGATGTCGCCCCGCGTGGGAGAAGGAAAAGGCGACGTCGCGTCGGACGTTGCCGAGGCGACACGACGTCACCTTTTATAAAAATATTTTATATATAAATATATATATACGATTTCGTATCATATCGAGCAAATGTCGAAACTCCGGTACGGTACAAAATTGAATACCTTGATTTTGAAAATCTAGGTAGGAAGCCTGGGTTGATTTTGCAATTAAAAGGGTATTAGATTTGTCTTAAATAATGTGGAAATAATAGAATCAGAGCCTCTAAATTGACTTTAATCTTATAGTGGAATGGGTTCCCGATTTGACATACCGAATTTTCTTAAAAGAAAAGTCTGATGTGTATCCTACCACCTCCCCTACCTTCTTCGGGTCCTGTAGGATTTAGTCACATCACCTAAAATAAAATTCCCAATGGTCCCCTTTCCTCTAAGCCTTTTCGTTAACTTTTCTCAATGCTGTATATCAGGAGTGTGGCTGGCGAAGGAGATTGTCCTTGGAGAGGAGAATAAATTGAGGTAGGAGTGTAATAGACTAGTGGCTTTGATTACTAAGCTATATCATTGTAGCTAGGCATTTGTGATGTTGACGTAACTTAGTAATTTAGAAATTTAGATATAACAATCAGCTACTGTAGCTACATATGCATATTATTTTTTTTATTGGACCCTTGTATTTTGATGGCATTGTTTGTCTAGGATCTTTTGAAGAACTAGATTTAAGTTTACATAGCAATATTATTTAGAATATAAAGTAATTTGAAGTATGCACTTGGTGATGCCTATAATTTTTTCATTAGGTCTTTAATTTTACTGTATAAATTTTTATTTCTTATGATCTTTTGAAGAATTGGGAATACTAATTCCTGTACTTCTCGTTTGCAGGAGAACCTTGTGAAATATACCATTGTGTGCTTGAAAGCAAATCATTTCTTGAAAAGATGTCAGTGATTGAGCACACAGTTCCTTTCTTTCTCCCAATACGGGAAGCAGAAAATGACCTTCTCTCTTCTAATGCAATTGTGGGTTTAGCTACTGGTTTAGCTTATCTTTTATTGAATTTGTCTACTGATATTTGTTATTCATGACTAGAAATTCATAGATTATGTTGGAGAAATTCTGCAGTCGTATGTTGAGAGGAGAGAACAGGTAAGATTATGTTGATTAAATTAATTGACAAGCCAGAATCTTCAGAACTTCAATATATGTCCAATTAGTAATTAATTCAGAATGTTTCTTGTTTAACTGTCTTTTATGTTGTTTGTTGTCTTCATTTATATATTTTTGGTTTTAACCCATTCATTTTTTTATTTATGTCAGGATAAGAGTTCTTTGTATAGAAAGTGCCAATAAGTTTGTTGTTTCTTTTCTCTAACAATATTTATACCAAAAAGAAACTTCGAGATGTGTTTTTTCCCAGAGGAGAAGCTTAGATTATCATCATGAGTTAATGTTTTAGAGAATTTCCACAAAGATGGAAATATGTTAAGGTTCCAAAGTGTTGAGATCTAGGTATACTAAGTATTAATATGCTTTGCCAGAGGATTCCTCATTGGATATGATATATCATTCATCCTTCTCAAAAAGGTGCTGACAGGTGGCAGACACTGCACTTTTGTGTTGGGGCATGTTTTATCTTTCCTTTTGCTGATTGAATTTAACCAACTGTCATGGAACAAAAAACTAAATTGCATTCTCTACTACAATTTTGAATCAGAAAAACTTCATTTTTCATCTGAAATGTATCTACAAATGATGGTAAAGAGAGAACTGCAAGGACAAAAAAGCTATGCTACCAGTAGACTTACAACTTCTCTGTGCTGGGCAATTTTAGGTTAGTTTTTCATTATATCTTTTCTTGAGAGATTCTTAGATGTGGACTGGTTTTATAAGAAGATTTTATCTCAGGTTCTAGGAATGTTCTCCAAATTGGTGCTTCCATAGTTCGAGGAAGAGTATAAGCCTCCCAAGGATCAAAACAAATGGAAACCAATTAATTATATTGCTGAAAATTTTAGGGAAAAACAGCAGAAAATTAGAAAGAGAACTCAAGACCTTTCTGAGTCAAATTGTAGGGTAAAACTGCAATAAATAATTAATTATATTGCTGAAAATTTTATGGAAAAACAGCAGAAAATTAGAAAGAGCACTCAAGACCTTCCCTGGGTCAAATTGTAGGGTAAAACTGCAAAAAATTAAAAATATCAGTCGAGACCTGCTCTGGGTCTTGTGGGCTTTCTTGTCAAAGTATTCTACCACCTAGCAAAACTCACAAGAAACCTTAAAGATTGAAATATCCCTTATTTACTGCTGTGATAATCCCTTTTCTCTCTGTTTAAATGACCCTATTGAAGAAACTCAATAGATTGTGTTGGCAGTTGTTTGATATTTTGCACCACAATGGTGATACTTGTTCATGTTATTAGATGTTCACTTCTAGGTTTATTTTTTATGACTGAGCATCAAGTTCCATGACCACTTGGTTATTTATCTGTATCACTTGTGGCCCAACTTAATATTTTAAGATCCTTTAACTCATAAGGCAAGATTTTTTGAAACCGTATCTTGGTTTTTAATTTCTGACTTGACACAAGCATTGTACACTATTGAAGCAGTAAATGTCGATCGCCTTTCTCTAGGAAATCATTATTTGTAATGCAGTCACTATTTAGTGTAAAAAGAAGTTTGAGCACCAGAAACACTTGCAAAATTTGCTTCCTCTCTGTGTGATATTCTCTTTAGATGTACAATATACTTCAAAGTTAATCATGAAAATCTGTTTGGTGTTTTCTAATATGGAACAAAGGAACAATATATGTTGTGTTAAGATTCTGATTTTACTATCTGGATGTGGCAGCAAATTGGTCTAATAACTTGCAATTTATCTTTTGTTCTTGATGTATCTAAGCTAAACTTATTACCTTATTGTTTTTATCATGGTGGAACCAGCCAGTCATGTGTAGTATCTGTACATATTCACTTTGAAAGTGTATTATAATTTATAAGAATTATTGGATAATAGTCATTGTCAGGTTTCATGCCGAGTACTCATGCAAATTTTATGTTTCTTGTTGATGCTATTTCCTCCCAAATTATATGTGCTAAGTTTAACTCTTCTTCACATGCTGTAAACCTTTTATTAATAAAGAATTTCCTCTGTGTTTAAAATTTCTGGATTTGTTAGGTTCGCCTTATCAAGGAGCTATATGGAAACCAAATTGGGGAACTATTTCATAGCCTTTCTTACAACTTAATTGAATTTGTATTGGAGGACTTTGATTGGTACGTGCCAAATAACTCTTCAATTTATGCATAGTTTTACAAGCAACCTCATAGACTTTGTTTTGTGATTTTCTTTATGCAGTATGCCAACCAAGTGCATTGAATCACTTTGAAGTTGTTAATCATCATGTGTTATGACTAATTATATGATGAAAATTACTAATCTCATTGTGCCTAATAAGACTGTAAAGCATGCCTTCAAAATTTGTCTGAATTATCCTTGCTAATAAATCCTGCACGCCCAGTACCCACTTAGTCTCTTACAACCTAGAGAAAGATGTGTTGATGGAGAAAAGGAGTTATTAAGATCTGCAGTACTACAAAATTTAGTCCCTGTTCTATGGAATCCAAAGCCTTGTCTTTGAAATATGCTCCCAAAGATGACAAACGTATCTACAGAACTCTAATACCATATTTCTTTTACCTAAAATGAGCACTCATGAGAGCTAGGTTGATTTCTGTTTGGCTATTTTTTGTATTAAACCCAAGTTCATAGTTCAAGTCTTCAAGCTCAGATAACTTGCCGATGAGAAGCTAATATGAAGATGAAACTTTTTGAACATGAGTTCCCCCGATACTTGTTCAGTTGACTGCCCTATCACAATGAGATGCCAATTCACCAATTTAGTTGGTGCAGAGAGGAAATTTACTGACAGGTCACAAGCATGCAGATGACCATGTCAAATCCAAAGAAAGTTGTGCATACATCTATTCATATAATGTAGCTTTAGCACTTGAAATTGATATCAATATTTCTACTCTGTCTATTCACATTTTGGAAAACCATGTCTTACAATTAGATTAGATGGCCATCACATAATCAATTGATAATGAAAGTGAAAAAGCATCTGCTGGAGCATAAATGAGGGCAGAGCTACATTAGAAGAAACATTGAAGGTCATCAATATATGTGTTTATCGAAAATTTTTTGAGCACTGGATTTGTGGCAGCTTTGGTTCAGGTTGAGGATGGTCATTGACTAAAAATGCTTGCTCAGGCTATTAGAAGTGCAGAATCACAGGATGAGAGGGTTTTAGCCTTTTTTTCACAGTTCTGTTTCCTGATCATCCATATTTGGCAAGTATCATAAATCGGACCTCATTGTGGCAAATTGTGGTTTTTCTTTTTGTCCCTTGTGAAGGAATACGTGATGCTCTGATGTAACTATGCTTTGTCGTTGTTGATCAAATTGTAGAAATTTTTTATCAGTTATTTTTCTTTTTCTTGTGCAGCAAGGTGACTGTCAGTCTCAGATATGCCGACCTTGTTTCTATATTGCCAAGTAGGATCAGGGTTTTGGCATGGCCTGTACACCCTTCTAAGAAGATTTTAGCGGTGGATAGAAAAGAAAGTGGGCCTGCACTAGCTCAATCTATTCCATCTCGTCTTTCCTATGCTGAGGATGCTCTCAGAACTATGAGCTTGCCAGAAGGTATGTTGTATCCGAGTGCTTCGACTTTTTCTGAACACCGTGAATGCTTCATATTCTTGCTTGCTTATTTTCCCTTCTATATTTTCAGCATATGCAGAGATAGTGTTGAATCTCCCCCGGGTGCTGCAACAGATGTTCCCACATCTTGGTGGTGCTTAAGTTTAGGTGAGCGCTTGCATTCGGAACAAATATCAAAGCTATATGGTTCTCTATCATGACCAAAATAATGCAAAGAAACCTTGGCTCACAGCAAAGGATGCTAGTCTTCCTGCACCATTTCTCACTGCTTAAGAATGTTTTACGGGAAACTACAGACCAGCACAATCTGATAAGCAGTCCATTTCATTCTGCATGTAGATAGATTTCGATACACTAATTTTGACTTGGTCTGTTGAAGTTACCATGGATGAAAGGTCTTGTTGTGTTTCTTAGAACTGATAAGTAACTTTTCTATGAGACCTGTAAAGGGGACTACTAATTATTATATGAGCGATGCTACTTAGGCTTTTGCAAGTTTTTATTGCCAGATTTGAAGTCTTGTTTTTGTTTTTCTAGATCCATTTAAATCTGAAGATGGGACTTTAATGCAGTTATATGGATAAATGATCGACCGTATGCCAGGAAGATCTAGAGATGATCTTATTAGAAGAGGTAGGGAAATTAGTTATAGTGATGCCAGGAGAGGTAGAGAGAGAGAGACTTTATTAGCTATTATAAATAAAATAAATTAATATGTTTGAGTCAACTAAATATATTATTTTTTTTTACAAAATTCAATGATGGGCCTTATTGCTTTCTAGAGAAATTTGGCAACTAAAACTTAAGTTGTACATGTGCAAAACCTATGAACTTTGACATACCGAAAGCTGTGTTGGGTCTGACATCTCGTTGTCCATTTCCACACTGGGTTGACACTAGATGCTATTAATTAAAATGAATTTTAATTATAGCATCTGACGCTTGATGAATGGTTTGATCATCAAGCAGTTTGATGAATGAGATGAGGTTGATCTGACGCTTCAATGTTTATGGTGGATTTGACGGGGCTTGGAATGAAATCAGTTTATATTTTAAAAAGCTGTCTCTTATTTAAGTGATAGACTACGATGTATTAAAAATGACTTGCGTGTGATCTGTCACTTAAACATTAGATGACAAAGTAACGAGTTGGATGGTTTAAACAGCAGTTTCGGGTTGGTGTTGGGGTTGGGAAAAATCACATATACCCTCTTAGTTATCTCCTTATTACATCCGCGTCTCTAAACTTTCAAGTCACATTCGGGTCTCTATAGTGTCGAAAAATGATGCAAGTTATAGTCCATACGACTCTTTGACGAGAAGCATTGTCGTACTAAAGTAGGCGTTTGCCCAACGCTCGGATAACAATCCTTGATGGCGGAGAAGAGTAGCAAGTTCTTGTAGATGCCATCGGACACGATGCAGCAGCAGCGTTGCACGTTGCCTCGCACCATGGCAGCGAGCTCCATGTCGAAGCCCATGGGGAACTTGAGGAAGCTGTATGAGTTGTAGGGGCCCTCGGGTCCTCCTCTTGTTTGTCGTCAGTGAAGAGGAAGTCATACTGCATGTTGGGGGTCCTCATCATCGTCGAAGGGATCGAGCCACGAGTTCTTCTTCTTCGTGGCGTAGGTGGAGAAAGTGGGCCGCCGTGGATGCTAAGCTAAAGAAGATAAAATGAAGATGGAAGTTGAGGAGCGATAGTGAGTGAGAGAAGGAAACGATGGGTAGACGGGAGAGAGGGAGTTGGGAAGGAAATGGGAGGGAAGGCAGAGAGGAGGGTCCCTGCTACCCGAGGCAGTGCTTTTTCGTCAGAGTTATACGACAACGTTAGCAATGAAATGAACCAATTTGTATCATTTTCAAAGCTCTAGCGATCCAAATGCCACGAGAATCAACGAACAATTAATTGTTAGGATCAAGAGCACTAAGAGGAGAGGGGGAGGGGGGGGGGGGTGAATTAGTGCAGCGAAAAACTTTCGATGATTTAAAACGACGTTCGTACGATAAAAACGATTTTGGTACGAAAGCTGATTCGAAAATCACTTTTAACTTATGATTAAGCGAGATACAGTTAAAGAAAAGATATAGAGATAGTTTGTAGTTAAGATAAAGAACATAATGTAATTGCAAACCGAAATACGACGTTCGTACGATAAAAACGATTTCGACATGAAAGCCGATTCAGAAGTTGCTTTAACTTAGATTAAGCGAAGTGCAGTTAAAGTAAAGCTATGGAGGTAGTTTACAGTTAAGATAGAGAACAAAAAGTAAATGCAAACCGAGATTTAGAGTGGTTCGGTCAATCTTGACCTACATCCACTTTTGGCTTCCTCCTCCGATGAGGTCACCGACGTCCACTAGAGACCTTCCTTCAATAGGTGAAGGCCAACCACCCTTTTACAGTTTCACTCCTTTTGACGGACTTAGGAGACAACCCTTACAAACCTTTCTCTCCTCTCTTGAAAGATCAAAACTTGGAAGAAAAGAGGGAGGAGAACTTCTAGCCTTTACAACACTTTTGAGCTCTAAAAATCACAGAGTAAGATTGGATTTTCGGTGCCCTTTCATGCAGGAAAGGTTGGGATATATATATATATAGGCCCCAAACTGAATTTGGAGCTCAAAAATATTTTTTCTTAGATTTTCGTGGTCCTGGCGGTACTACCTCCTGACCGGGGCGGTACAACCGCTTGGTATCTTGGAGACTGAGCCTTTGGGCGATGCCACCGCTTGATAGGGACAATATGAATGATTGTAGTAGTTCAACATAAGATATTAACATGTAAATTTACAATTTAAGCTTTTGATATCTTAATGTAAAGCAACCATTTCAAGTGTTTAGCAATCGTAGCATCACATGGCAAGATATCAACAAGTAAAATTGCTATGCAAGTTCTTGATATCTTATCATGATATGGCAATAACATAGTGCAAATATGACAAAAACATAGTGCAAATATGACAATCATAGCAATTCTATCACCAATTTATCATATATTTCGATGCAAGCTTAACATAATTCAAATTCAAATATGGCACTCATAGCATCAATTTATATAGCATTAAATTCAAATATGGCACTCATAGCATCAATTCATATATTTCTCATTCAAATATGTCACTCATAGTATCAATTCATATATTTCTCCCCCTTTGTCATCAACAAAAAGGAGAACGATATTAACAAATTTTAACTAGGTTTATGTCATTTTTCAATAATGAGTGATAGGATAACAATTATACAAACATCTCAAGGAAAACATGACATAGAGATAGCTTTCATTTCTTTTTTCTTTTTATTTACTATTATCTTTTTGCATGAAGGAGGAAAGCCATTTGTGAGCTTACTCGAATGAAGTTAAAATTGATAAGATATTAAAGCACGCTTCATTCTTGCAAGGATTAAGATATGTAGGTGAATCAAATCCTTGTATGTAAAACTATTTCTCAAAAGATATAAGAAGGAATTATCAAATCCATTTCTCGAAAGATATTTTTTACATGATAAGTCTATGAGAGATGCATTTGCTAGTTGATTCCATATGTAAAAAATCAATGATGTGAATCCAAAAAACTCGATATGACATATGTTTATTAAGTCCGGAAGAGAATAATGTATCGAGAAAATCTGATTGTTAGGATCAAGAAAATTTGAAAATGAAATTTAACACTTTCATGCATTCGGACGAGGTTTTGCTATAGATTTTCTAATTCAATTATGAAGATAAAACATGCTTATTATCATGAAAATTTTTGTATTCAAGATACATAATTTCCAATATGTAATTAAGGCATGTAACTGTATAAAATCATCATGTTAATTAAGTGATTTGATCATTAAAAAAAATCCAAAAAATAATCTAAAAAAGTTTATGCATTCGGACATATTAACATTCCTAATTCTCTTCTAATGAAATCAAATTATTCTTCACTTAGAGGTTTTATAAAAATATCAGCTAGTTGATGCTTAGTATCAATGAACTCTATGATTACATCATGATTAGTGACATGATCTCGTATAAAGTAATGTCTAATATCAATATGTTTTATTCTTGAGTGTTGAATGAGATTCTTTGTTAAATATATTGCACTTGTGTTATCACATTTAATGGGAATGTTTTTAAGATAGACTTTATAATCTTCTAAGGTATTTTTCATCTACACAACTTGTGCACAGCATGCACTAGCTGCAATATACTCAGCTTCGGTTGTTGATAGTGCAACCGAGTTTTGTTTCTGAGATGATTAGGAAACAAGGGAATGTCCCAAAAATTGACATGATCCTGATGCGCTTTTTCTATCTAATCTACACCCAGCAAAATCTGCATCAACATACGTAATTAACTCAAAGTTCTCGGATTTTAGATACCATAATCCTAGATTTGTGGTACCTTTAAGATATCTAAGTATTCTTTTAACCGCTTTGAGATGAGATATCTTAGGGTTCGATTAAAACCTAGCACAAAGTCCTACACTGAACATGATATCTGGTCTAGTTGTAGTGAGGTAAAGTAAACTTCCTATCATACCCCTATAAGTTTTTTGATCGAAGCTTTCTCCACTTTCATCAACTTCTAACTTAGTGGAGGTGCTCATAGGAGTGTTAATAGCTTTTGAGCTATTCATATTAAATATTTTTTAGCAAATCTAAGGCATATTTAGTTTGACTAATAAAGATGCCATTGCTTAATTGCTTAATTTATAAGCCTAAGAAAAAGGTTAATTCTTCCATCAAACTCATTTCAAATTCGAGACTCATGGTTTCAGCAAAAGATTCACAAAGAGATTCATTCATAGAACCGAAGATAATATAATCAACATAAATATGAATAATGAGAAAATTATTTTTAAAATTCTTGATAAACAATATAGTATCGACCTTACCTTTTGTGAAATTATTTTCAATAAGAAAAGTACTAAGTCTATTATACCAAGCCCTTGGAGCTTTTTTTAAACCATATAGAGCTTTAGTTAATTTAAATACATGATTAGGGAGGCTATTATTTTTAAATTTGGGAGGTTGTTCAACATAAACTTCTTCAGAAATAAAGCCGTTAAGAAAAGCGCTTTTAACATCCATTTGAAACAACTTAAAATTATTATTACTAGCATAGGCAAGGAGCATCCTTATAGCTTCTAATCTAGCCACAAGAGCGAAGGTTTCTTCGTAATCGATACCTTCTTCTTGGTTGAAACCTTTGGCCACTAATCTAGCCTTGTTTCTAACCACGATACTATATTCATCTTACTTGTTTTTAAAGACCCATTTAGTACCAATAACTAAATGGTCATTTGGCCTAAGAACAAGTTTCCACACCTTATTTCTCTCAAATTGATTTAACTTATATTGCGTTGCGATAATCCATGAATCATCTTTCATGGTTTCGTCAATATATTTAGGTTCAATTTGGGAGAGAAAAGCGGCGTTGACATAAAATTTTTTAAGAAAAGAACATGTTTGAACCCCCTTAGATGTGTCTCCTAGGATTAGCTCCTTAGGATGAGCATCCACATACTTCCAATCCTTGGGTAAGGCTATTTCGGAAGTGGATGCATCCAAGTTGCTAGTTGGAGAAAGGGTTTCATTTAAATTCAAAGAATCAAAATTAACATCATCATCAAAATCATTTTTCTTGATTTCGGAAATCTCATTGAAAACAACATGAATGGATTCTTCTATAATTAAAGTTCTTTTATTGAAGATACAAAAAGCTTTAGAAACCAAAGAATAACCAAGAAAAATTTCTTCATCGGATTTAACATCAAATTTTCCTAAGGCATCTTTTTCATTCAAGATAAAACATTTACACCCAAAAACTTTAAAATATGAAACATTAGGTCTTTTATTATTCCACAACTCATAGGGAGTTTTGGTGAGTAAGGGTCTTACTAGAACTCTATTCAAAATATAGCATGTAGTGTTTACGGCTTCGGCCCAAAAATATTTGGGTAGGCTATGTTCATTCAACATGGTTCTTGCCATTTCTTGTAAATTTCTATTCTTTCTTTCTACTGCTCCATTTTGTTGATGATTTCTTGGAGTAGAGAAGTTATGGTTGTATCCATTAGATTCACAAAATTCTTGGAAATCATGGTTTTGAAATTCACCACCGTGATCACTTTGAATTGATGAAATCATAAAACCCTTTTCATTTTGAACAAGTTTACAAAACTTGGTGAAATATCTAAAGCATTCATTTTTGTGTTTCAAGAAATAAGTCTATGTGTATCTACTATAGTCATCTACAATGACGAAGGCATATTTGCTACCTCCTAGGCTTGATGCAGAGATTGGTCCGAACAAGTCCATATGGATCAATTGTAAGGGTCTAGAGGTGCTTATTTGATTCTTAGATTTGAAACTACCCTTAATTTGTTTTCCTAATTGACAAGCATCACACACATTATCTTTGATGAACTTGATATGAGGAATTCCTTGTACAAGTTCTTTGGATAATATTTGAGTAATTAGTTTCATGCTAGCATGACCTAATCTCCTATGCCAAAGCCAAGCATCCTCATTCAAAACTGAGAAACACATTTCATTGCAAAGATCATTGATGTCAATGGTGTATACGTTATTATATTTTAATGCAATCATAGATATATTTTTGTGTGGTTTTTTAATGATGCAAGCATTAGATTCGAATTTGACGATATATCCTTTATTACATAATTGACTAATACTCAAGAGGTTGTATTTTAAACCATCAACTAACAAAACATCTTCAATAAAGAAGTTGGATTTGTTACATATAGTTCCTTTGCCATTGATTTTACCCTTGTTGTTGTCTCCGAAGATGACATAGCCTTCGTCTATGCTAGTGAGTTTAGAGAATTGAGATGGATCTCCGGTCATATGCCTTGAGCATCTACTATTAAGGTACCATCTCTTGCTCCTAGCTTGTGATGGTGTATGTCTCTCCTCTCCGATGGCCATTAGGGCATAATGAGCAACTTGCTCGGTGTTGGACTTCTCTTCTTCGGACGCGCTTTAGTCATCCCACGTTGCTTTGAATACCTTCTTCTTTGATGTTCTCTACTTAGCTTGGGGACAATCACTTTTGTAGTATCCCGGCTTTTTGCACTCGTAGCAAATTACTTGGTCCTTTTTGGGTACAAATTTATTTTTTGTCATTTTTAAACTTGTTTTTCTTAATGAATTTTTTGAATTTCCTTATTAGAAGTGCCAAGTCATCGTCACAGTTCTCATCACTTGAGTTTTCTCTCAAGTGGTCATCTAAAGTTCTAAGTGTCATATCCTTCCTTTTCTTTGGAAGGATGTCTTCTTGCTTTTCATGAACCTTGCAAGTCATTTCATAGGTCATTAATGACTCGATTAGTTCTTTAAGAGGGAAGCTATTTAAATCTTTAGCCTCTTGAATAGCAGTGACTTTAGGGTCCCAACTCTTCAGAAGGGATCTTAGAATCTTATTTACGAGCTCAAAATTTGAAAAACTTTTGCCGAGTCCTTTTAGACCATTGACAACATCCGTGAAACGGGTGTACATGTCGCCAATAGTCTCACTCGGTTTCATTTGGAAAAGTTCAAAAGAATGTATCAAAAGGTTGATTTTTGACTCTTTCACTCTACTTGTGCCTTCATGAGTCACTTCGAGTGTATGCCAAATATCAAACGCGGTTTCACAAACCGAAACATGATTGAACTCATTTTTATCAAGTGCACAAAATAAGGTATTCATAGCCTTTGCATTAAGAGCAAAAGTCTGCTTCTCCAATTCATTCCAATCGATCATTGGAAGAGAAGACTTCGAAAATCCATTTTCGATAAGATTCCAAAGTTCAAAATCCATTGAAATAAGGAAGATCCTCATTCGGATCTTCCAATAGGTGTCGTTCGTCCCATTGAACATGGGTGGACGTGTAATAGAGTGGCCCTCTTGGTTTCTAGCGTATGCTATCTCTCTTGGGTTTTAATCCATTTGAGAGTTAACCCCTCTCTAATACCAATTGTTAGGATCAAGAGCACTAAGAGGGGGGGGGGGGGTGAATTAGTGCAGCAGAAAACTTTCGACGATTTAAAACGATGTTTGTATGATAAAAACGATTTCGGTAAGAAAGCCGATTCCGAAATCACTTTAAGTTGTGATCAAGCAAGATACAGTTAAAGTAAAGATATAGAGGTAGTTTGCAGTTAAGATAGAGAATATAATGTAATTGCAAACTGAAATACGACGTTCGTACGATAAAAGCGATTTCGGCATGAAAGCCGATTCGGAAGTTGCTTTAACTTAGATTAGGCAAAGTGCAGTTAAAGTAAAGCTATGAAGGCAGTTTGCAGTTAAGATAGATAATAGAAAGTAAATGCAAACCGAGATTTAGAGTGGTTCGGTCAATCTTGACCTACATCCACTTTTGGCTTCCTCCTTCGATGAGGTCACCGACGTCCACTAGAGGCCTTCCTTCAATAGGCGAAGGCCAACCACCCTTTTACAGTTTCACTTCTTTTGATAGGCTTAGGAGACAACCCTTACAAACTTTTCTCTCCTCTCTTGAAAGATCAAAACTTGGAAGAAAAGAGAGAGGAGAACTTCTAGCCTTTACAACACTTTTAAGCTCTAAAAATCACAGAGTAAGATTGGATTTTCGGTGCCCTTTCATGTAGGTGTTAGGATCGAGAGCACTAAGAGGGGGGGGGGTGAATTAGTGCAGCGGAAATCTTACAGCGATTAAAAACCAAAAGCTGCGTTCGTTCAATAAAAAAACTATTATGATGCAAAAGCTAATTCTCAGTTTGTATCTAAGTGCAGTTTGCGTCTAAGCGCAGATTGCGTCTAAGCGCAGTTTGCGTCTAAACACAGTTTGCGTCTAAGCGCAGTTTGCGTCTAAACACAGTTTGCGTCTAAGCGCAGTTTTACGTCTAAGCGCAGTTTACGTCTAAACTCAGATTTACGTCTAAACGCAGTTTTACGTCTAAACGCAGATTTACGTCTAAACGCAGTTTTACGTCTAAACGCAGATTTACGTCTAAACTCAGATTTTCGTCTAAACGCTGTTTTACGTCTAGACGCAGATTTACGTCTAAACTTTGAAACTCGTTTGTATACTCGCAGAAGGCAGTATGCAGTTGAAATCAAGACGTAAACGTGAACTGAGAACTGATGATTGTGAGAGGAAAGCCGATTTACGTCTAAATGCAGTTTTACGTCTAAATGTTGAAACTCGTTCGTAAAATTGTAGAGGACAGTTTGCAGTTATCAATAGGATCAAAATGTAAGTGTAAACTGCAAGGAAACTCTTTCGTAAAAGCACGGAAGACAGTTCTGCAGAATCAAACGTAAACGTAAACTGTAATGTACGAAAATACGAATTTACGTCTGAATGCAGATTCGGAAGAACAGCACTTAGAACTTGTTCGTGAAAGCGCAGAGAGCAGTAGTAATGGAGGAGGTTTGCAGTAATGATAAAGTGCTCAAAAATAAACGCAAACCAGAGATTTAGAGTGGTTCGGTCAGCCTTGACCTACTCCACTTTTGGCTTCCTCCACCGACGAGGTTGCCGACGTCAACTAGGGGCCTTCCTTCAATGGGCGAAGGCCAAACTGCCCTTTTACAGTTTCTCTCCTTTTGATAGGCTCAGGAGACAACCTTTACAGACCTTTCTCTCCTCACTTTACAACTGAAAACTTGAAGAACAGAAGGAGGAGACTTAAAGGCTTTACAACACTTTTGAGCTCTTAGAATCACAGAAAAGATCAAGATTTCGGTGTAGGTCTGTATCTTTTCAGTGCTGAATGGGTGGGGTATTTATAGGCCCCAACCCAATTCAAATTTCGAGCTCAAAACGATCAAATCCCGGAATTTCGGGATCAGGCGGTTGCACCTCTTGACTGGAGAGGTGGCACCGCCTGGCAGAGCTCGAAGTCTGAGCTCAGGCGGTTGCACCTCTCGACTGGAGAGGTGGCACCGCCTGGCAGAGCTCGAAGACTGAGCTCGGACGGTTCCACCTTCTCTGTCAGGGGTGGTTGCACCTTCCTGCCAGAGCTCGAAGACCGAGCTCAGGCGGTGCATCTCCTGACCAGAGAAGTTTCTCTTCTCTGCCAGAGGTGATCGCCCCTTTCTGCCAGAGGTGGTTGCACCTCTCTGCCAGAGGTGGTTGCACCTCTCTGCCAGAGCTCGAAGACTGAGCATAGGCTGTGCATCTCCTGGCCAGAGAGGTCGTACTTCTCTTCCAGAGCTCGAAGACTGAGCTCGGTGATTGCATCACCAGGCAGAGCTCGAAACTTGAGCTCAGGCGGTGCTACCGCTTGACAGAGGAGGTTGCACCGCCCAGTCTCGCTTGGAGACTGAGCCCTGGGCGGTTGCACCGCCTGGCTGGAGCGGTTGCACCTCCCAGTCTCGCTGGGAGACTTAGCCTGGGCGGTTGCACCTCCCTGCCTGGGCGGTTGCACCTCCCACAGCTTCTTGGGTTCGAATGGGTTGAACCATTCGACCCAACTTGAGTTCTTCAGGGGCCCAATTGCCCCAGGATTAAGCTAATGGGATCACCTCCCATTTCTAACTTAATCACCGTGCTAACTACGATTAAATCTAAGACAATTTCTGCAGCTTTGCTTCGGTGCGTCAATCGCTTCTTCCGGCGAGTTTCCGACGAACTTCCGTCGATCATCCGATGAACCCTCGGTGATGCTTCTGCGGACTTCCGGCAAACTCCTGGACTTTGCGACGATCCACTTGGCGAGTTCCGACGAGCTTCGCTTGGCAAGCTTCTGGACTTCTCGGATCTGTTCTCGCAGAACCTCCGACGACCGTCCGTACTTCCGTCGAACTCTCGAACTCCCAACGTGATCATGAACTTGACTCCGGCGCAACTCCTGCTGCTTGTCTATCTTTCATCGTAGTTAATCCTGCACACTTATCTCAACACATAGATTAGACAACAAATGACAATTGACTTCATCATCAAAATCCGAGATTCAACAATCTCCCCCTTTTTGATGATGACAATCAATTGATAATGGAGTTATCCTTAACTCCCCCTGTCTATATGCCATAGTTGAGATAAGTCAACCTTGAATTCAAGACCTAAGAATTCAAGTGACGTATTGATAAGTTAGATCAGTTAAACTTATCAATACTCCCATCATGATACCTATCATGATGTATCTCTTCAAGGATGATGTCAAAGCTTGACATTCATCATCAAGTTTGTATGATAGTGTTTGTGACTATTCATCATGTAATTGAACATTATCATTTAAAGCTCGAAGGACTATTACATGATGCACACATATTATCATTCTAGCAAGTTTGCATTTACTTCACAAAATAGGATATCAACTCAATACATAATGCAAACTATAGCACATGTTTCATATATCTCTTGGTGATGCAAGGATGGCATTGTGCAAACATTATTTATAGCATCACTCAAGGTATTTCTAATCACAGTGTTTATTAATTCATATATTTCTCCCCCTTTGTCATCAACAAAAAGCATTGTTATACAAGGAAGACCAATTTAGACGAAAGCTTATAGAGGGATTTTACATAGATTGCTTTGAAAACTTCTTCCCCCTTTTGTTATAATTCATTTTACCCGTAAAGATATTACAGAATGACATACATATTCAGGAATCACTTTATCAGATTTATTTTAAAAAAAAACTCATTTTTCATGAAAGTGTACGAATAAATCTGTTTTATAGCATTCGAACAACTAAGATGCATTTGGACAAGATTTTGTTACAGATATAATCATAGAAAATGGCATTCATGTGATCTGATCATTCAATATAGTCCGAAAAATAATTCTAACAAGTTTATTTATTTGGACACATCAACATTCCTAATCAATGCACAAGGTTTTCAAAACTTTTAGTTTCAGAACACAATATTCTTATCACATATAAAAAAAAACGATATGATTAAAGTTCGAGATAACCTTTACCACAAAGCACATGTCAAATGTTTACCACAATAGATGTTTACAACCAGCATGTCAGAAGTAACATAAGAAGTTTACAACAACAAATGTTCATACAAGTTCATTCATGAGGTGGAAAATTAAAGTGCCTAAACAAGGAGTCGAATTGACTATGAATCTGCTGTAGCTCTGATAGAATTTGATCTTGTCGTTGTTCAATCCGTTCTTGTCTCTGTTCGAATCGGTCCATTCGAATCCCAATTTCTTCGACGGATGTATGAGTTTGCTCAACTGGATGTGTTTCCTCAAGGGGAAGGATTGGAGGAGATTGAGTACCCCTAAATACTGGTGTTTCCGGTTCTGGTTCAGATTGAGGGTGATCTGTCCTTCTAGGGAGTCTAGCCCAGTTACCGTTTCTATAGTAACATCTTAGTCGGTGAAGTAGATTTTTGTTTATTATGCTGTATCGATCTACTTTCATTACTTCTTCTTCTGGTAATATTAGAATGTCGTAAGCTTTTATTATTCTAGTGATTATACCACCATATGGGAGCATCATATCTTTCTTAGATAATTCTAACATGCTTTGTTGGATAAGATAGCCAAGGCAAATGTCATGTCCCTTCATGATTAAGTACATAGTTCCTAATTCTAATTGACTCACTTCATCATGATGGTATTGTTTAGGAAGGATTATACTAGTCATGATATGATGAAGTAATTTAGTGTTCATAGGTAGTAGATGTTCACAACTTTTAGGAACTAATGTTATGTCGGGATTGTCCAAGATTGTTCCTAAGGCTTCAGCATAGGATGTTCCAATAGTTTCATCAACCCATGATCCTCTAAAGTAAAGTCCTATGCTTTTCATGGGAATGCCTATCATATCACAAATGAATCTATTAGTGATTGAGATGTGTTGTCCTAAAAGATAGGTGGACATCCTTTCTTCCTCATCTATTTTTATGTTATTGTAAAACAATCGAACTAGTCTAGGATAGATGGGTTCATTAATCTGCAAGATTGGAAGTAGATCTAGGTTTGCAAACCATTGGATAGTTTCTAAGTTTCTAAGTTCATGTATGTCTACGTATTTTCCCTTATGGATGCTTCTAAGTTCGAAAGAGGGAAATTTTTCAGCATGGTTTTTCGAATCAAAGAGGGTGAAATCAAACTCTTCTACTAATCTCCTCTTTCCCTTGTCCCTTGAGGATCTTCTAGATCCCATAACTACAACAGTTTAGAGGGATAAAGATGAGCAAGAGTGAATGGAGAGCAAAACAGAATTTAAGAGGTTCTTAGAGAATACCTTGGTTGATTCTTCAAAAGAGAGAAGGATTCTTGATGTTTTGCTCCGAAATGGGAGGTATTTGGGAAGCTCAACGGGGTGAAGTGGAGATGGAGGAGGTTTGGGGGAGCAGAGAAGGGAAGGGAAGTGAGCTGGGGTCGGTTTCACAGCCGGCCCTAGTGTGGGTTTAAAGGGCAGAGCTGCTGGCGGTTGCACCTCTGGCTGGAGCGGTGCAACCTCTGGCAACCCGTGATAGTTGGAGGTGCCACCGCCAGCTGGAGAGGTGCCACCGCCTGCAGCCAGTGAGCACCTAATATGATTTGATTAGGGAGCTTTTGCCTTGAGGAGAGTTTCAGAGCAATTAATGTTTGTTACATGATTTCGTATGAGTTTTTTATTTAAGGAAGAAGCTCTTGTACGATCAAGATAGATCTTTTAACGTGCATACGTATGTTTGTTTGGTATCCCTTTTAAGATCATGACATATTTAGTTTCTACAAGAATTAATTCGTAGATGAACGGGTTTTGAAGATCAGGGGGGTATGTGAATTTGGATATCATACGTTTCTAATAAGGTTGTATCGAATTTGTGATTTCACAACTTCCACTTGTTACTTAAGCGTTGCGAGTTCCTTTTTGATTCTTGGTTTATGACCATTGAGAGTCAAGGAGCAGAATATCATTTCTTGCTCCGGCCTAGACTTTTAATGTTTTTATAGAAAGGGATGATCTTTAGGAACCCATTTGCTTTTGGGTGCCTCATAAATAGATCTACATTTTCTATCATATTGCATAGAGTTTATCATGGTTCCTTTAGGAACCCAAATTAATTTGTTTGGACTTATTTTCTTGAATGGACAACAATGTGTCTTGTGTCCAGATTTGCAACAAAAGTTGCACTTGGTTTGGTGTTGAACATGTAAGATGGAGCCTTTTATGAAGGTGGTTGGATTTTGGTGAGGATTTCTCACAAATCCAATCCCGCTCCTTTTTGGAATGTGACCCTTGTTTGCAAGGATCATGTTTAATGACTTGCTACCAACCTCGAATTTCTTCAAGGTGTCCTTGAGTAGCAGGTTTTCTTTTTGCATAGTTTCTAAATCATGACATTTGATACATGAATTTAAACTATCATGATGTTCGACTTTTAACTTATCAAACTCACAAGTAAGACTATCATGCATCTTTTTCAGCAATTTATATTTTCTACTTATACTCTTGCATTCGTCAAATAAGTCATTGAAAGCATTTAATAATTCATCGAAAGATAAATCAGTATCTATTGAATTTGTTACCTCGTCTTCGATGGCCATTAAGGCGTAATGAGCAACTTGCTCGGTGTTGGACTCCTCTTCCTCAGATGCGCTCGAATCATCCCATGTTGCTTGGAGCGCCTTCTTCTTTGTTGTTCTTTTCTTGACTTGGGGACAATCACTTTTGTAGTGTCCCGGCTTTTTGCATTCATAGCAGATCACTTGGTCCTTTTTGGGTTCAAGTTTATTTTTTGCATCATTCTTAAACTTGTTTCTTTTAAAGAACTTTTTAAACTTTCTTGTTAGAAGTGCCAAGTCATCATCACAGTCCTCATCACTTGAGTTTTCTCTCAAGTGGCATTCTGACGTTTTGAGTGCCATATCCTTCCTGTTCTTTGGAAGGATGTCTTCTTGCTCTTCATGAGCTTTACAAGTCATTTCATAGGTCATTAGTGACCCGATTAGTTCTTCAAGAGGGAAATTTCGCAGATCTTTTGCCTCTTGAATAGCGGTGACTTTAGGATCCCAACTCTTAGGAAGGGATCTTAGTATCTTATTAACAAGCTCAAAATCCGAAAAGCTCTTTCCGAGTCCTTTTAGACCGTTGACGACATCCGTGAAACGGGTAAACATGTCGCCAATGGTTTCACTCGGTTTCATCCGAAAGAGTTCGAAAGAGTGTAACAGCAAATTGATTTTTGACTCTTTTACTCTACTTGTGCCCTCATGGGTCACTTCGAGTGTGTGCCAAATATCAAATGCAGTTTCACAAGTTGAAACACGGTTAAACTCGTTTTTATCGAGTGCACAAAATAAGGCATTCATAGCCTTTGCATTTAGAGCGAAAGCCTTCTTCTCCAAATCATTCCAATCGATCATTGGAAGAGAAGACTTTGAAAAACCATTCTCGACAAGATTCCATAATTCAAAATCCATAGAAATAAGAAAGATCCTCATTCGGGTTTTCCAGTAGGTGTAGTCCGTCCCATTAAACATGGGTGGACGTGTAATAGAATGGCCCTCTTGGTTTCCGGCGTAAGCCATCTCTCTTGGGTTTTAATCCTTTTGAGAGTTAACCGGGCTCTGATACCAATTGTTAGGATCGAGAGCACTAAGAGGGGGGGGGGTGAATTAGTGCAGCGGAAATCTTACAGCGATTAAAAACCAAAAGCTGCGTTCGTTCAATAAAAAAACTATTATGATGCAAAAGCTAATTCTCAGTTTGTATCTAAGTGCAGTTTGCGTCTAAGCGCAGATTGCGTCTAAGCGCAGTTTGCGTCTAAACACAGTTTGCGTCTAAGCGCAGTTTGCGTCTAAACACAGTTTGCGTCTAAGCGCAGTTTTACGTCTAAGCGCAGTTTACGTCTAAACTCAGATTTACGTCTAAACGCAGTTTTACGTCTAAACGCAGATTTACGTCTAAACGCAGTTTTACGTCTAAACGCAGATTTACGTCTAAACTCAGATTTTCGTCTAAACGCTGTTTTACGTCTAGACGCAGATTTACGTCTAAACTTTGAAACTCGTTTGTATACTCGCAGAAGGCAGTATGCAGTTGAAATCAAGACGTAAACGTGAACTGAGAACTGATGATTGTGAGAGGAAAGCCGATTTACGTCTAAATGCAGTTTTACGTCTAAATGTTGAAACTCGTTCGTAAAATTATAGAGGACAGTTTGCAGTTATCAATAGGATCAAAATGTAAGTGTAAACTGCAAGGAAACTCTTTCGTAAAAGCACGGAAGACAGTTCTGCAGAATCAAACGTAAACGTAAACTGTAATGTACGAAAATACGAATTTACGTCTGAATGCAGATTCGGAAGAACAGCACTTAGAACTTGTTCGTGAAAGCGCAGAGAGCAGTAGTAATGGAGGAGGTTTGCAGTAATGATAAAGTGCTCAAAAATAAACGCAAACCAGAGATTTAGAGTGGTTCGGTCAGCCTTGACCTACTCCACTTTTGGCTTCCTCCACCGACGAGGTTGCCGACGTCAACTAGGGGCCTTCCTTCAATGGGCGAAGGCCAAACTGCCCTTTTACAGTTTCTCTCCTTTTGATAGGCTCAGGAGACAACCTTTACAGACCTTTCTCTCCTCACTTTACAACTGAAAACTTGAAGAACAGAAGGAGGAGACTTAAAGGCTTTACAACACTTTTGAGCTCTTAGAATCACAGAAAAGATCAAGATTTCGGTGTAGGTCTGTATCTTTTCAGTGCTGAATGGGTGGGGTATTTATAGGCCCCAACCCAATTCAAATTTCGAGCTCAAAATGATCAAATCCCGGAATTTCGGGATCAGGCGGTTGCACCTCTTGACTGGAGAGGTGGCACCGCCTGGCAGAGCTCGAAGTCTGAGCTCAGGCGGTTGCACCTCTCGACTGGAGAGGTGGCACCGCCTGGCAGAGCTCGAAGACTAAGCTCGGACGGTTCCACCTTCTCTGTCAGGGGTGGTTGCACCTTCCTGCCAGAGCTCGAAGACCGAGCTCAGGAGGTGCATCTCCTGACCAGAGAAGTTTCTCTTCTCTGCCAGAGGTGATCGCCCCTTTCTGCCAGAGGTGGTTGCACCTCTCTGCCAGAGGTGGTTGCACCTCTCTGCCAGAGCTCGAAGACTGAGCTTAGGCTGTGCATCTCCTGGCCAGAGAGGTCGTACTTCTCTTCCAGAGCTCGAAGACTGAGCTCGGTGATTGCATCACCAGGCAGAGCTCGAAACTTGAGCTCAGGCGGTGCTACCGCTTGACAGAGGAGGTTGCACCGCCCAGTCTCGCTTGGAGACTGAGCCCTGGGCGGTTGCACCGCCTGGCTGGAGCGGTTGCACCTCCCAGTCTCGCTGGGAGACTTAGCCTGGGCGGTTGCACCTCCCTGCCTGGGCGGTTGCTCCTCCCACAACTTCTTGGGTTCGAATGGGTTGAACCATTCGACCCAACTTGAGTTCTTCAGGGGCCCAATTGCCCCAGGATTAAGCTAATGGGATCACCTCCCATTTCTAACTTAATCACCGTGCTAACTACGATTAAATCTAAGACAATTTCTGCAGCTTTGCTTCGGTGCGTCAATCGCTTCTTCCGGCGAGTTTCCGGCGAACTTCCGTCGATCATCCGATGAACCCTCGGTGATGCTTCTGCGGACTTCCGGCAAACTCCTGGACTTTGCGACGATCCACTTGGCGAGTTCCGACGAGCTTCGCTTGGCAAGCTTCTGGACTTCTCGGATCTGTTCTCGCAGAACCTCCGACGACCGTCCGTACTTCCGTCGAACTCTCGAACTCCCAACGTGATCATGAACTTGACTCCGGCGCAACTCCTGCTGCTTGTCTATCTTTCATCGTAGTTAATCCTGCACACTTATCTCAACACATAGATTAGACAACAAATGACAATTGACTTCATCATCAAAATCCGAGATTCAACAGTAGGAAAGGGTGGGGTATATATAGGCTCTAAAATGGATTGAATTCGGAGCTCAAAAATATCTTTTCTCGAATTTTCGGGGTCCTGACGGTACTACCTCTTGACTGGGGTGGTACAACCGCTTGGCAGCTCGGAGACTGAGCCTCTGGGCGGTGCCACTGCTTGATAGGGGCGGTTGCACCGCCTAGTCTCATTCAGAGACTGAGCCCAGGTGGTGCCACCGCCTAACCTGGGTGGTTGCACTACCCAGCTTTCCTGGGAGACCATCTCTTGGGCGGTGCCACCGCATAATAGGAATTATAGTCCGAATGGGTTGATCCATTCGGCCCAATTTGGGTCTATCAAGGGCCCAATTGCCCCTAGATTAAGTTAATGGGATCACCTCCCATTCCTAACTTAATCTACATGCTAACTATGATATTTCTTAAGACATTTACTACAACTTGTTCTGGTGCGTCAATCGCTTCTTCCGGTGAGCTTTCGGCGAACTTCCGGTGAACTTCCGATGAACATCTAACGAACCTTTGGCGATGCTTCGGTGGACTTCAGGCAAACTCCTGGACTTGCGACGATCCACTTAGCGAGTTCTGATGAGCTTCTTTGGCAAGCTCTTGGACTTCTCGGATTTGTTCCCGTAGAACCTCCGACGACCATTTGGACTTCCGGCAAACTCTCGAACCCCCAACGTGATCATGGTCTTGACTCCGGTGCAACTTCTGCTGCATGTCTTACTCCCATTGTAGTTAATCCTGCACACTTATCTCAACATATGGATTAGATAACAAATGACAATTGACTTCATCATCAAAATCCGAGATTCAACATTAAACATAAAGAAATATGTAATTTTTTTGATTTTTATTGTGAAATCGATTAAATTCTTTCTGCTTGTAGGTGAGTCAACTACTAATATGACTTGTTTTATAGCATATTTCATGGTATTTAGTCAGAAGGTATTTCAAAAATTATATAAAATAAAAATAATTTTGAAGAAATAAACATATAAAAATATAGGACTAATACTGGAGGGTAAATGTAGAATGGATTTCGAAAGAAATATCGATAGTACAATTGTATATGCCAGAATAAGTTTTTAGATAAAAAATAAACGAACTCACAATAATACTTCAATAAGATCGAAAAATAACTCACCACTAAGTTTATAATCACAAAGGGATATACAAAGCTTACCACCCCAAGGAAATTAAATAAGGATACAAAACTAAAAATAAAAGACTCACAACTCAAGAAAGCATCCAAGAGATACAGAGTTTAAGAGAGAACTCTAAGAGAGCTTATGCTAATATCATCAGTTTCTAAAAACCCCTTTCTAACCCTTAAACACCAAAATAAGTACTAGTGCATGAAACAACCCTTCATGCATAGGAAATTTTGAAATTAAGTATTTTATAGCTAGTAACCAACTTCTTTAATGCATTCCTTGGTCATAAAGAAAAGCCCCTTGAAACAGCTGTAACTTTATCTAAGGAATGTGCTCATGAGTTAACATATTTGAGTGAGTTGACAATTATGAGGCAACATTATGAGCTGAAAAAAATATCATAGCATCAACAAGGTCCCTATGAGAAGATTGTAGCAAATTAGGCACTCCCGTGTCAATCTC
Source organism: Musa acuminata AAA Group (assembly GCF_036884655.1). NCBI lineage: Eukaryota > Viridiplantae > Streptophyta > Magnoliopsida > Zingiberales > Musaceae > Musa > Musa acuminata. The sequence goes on along the minus strand of NC_088358.1, from coordinate 8,524,793 downwards.
CCCTGGTTGAAAGGGTCTTGTCCTTAATCCTTGTTTGTTTCATCAATTTGATTAAGAAAAAGACTTAAATCAACCACATTAAATATTAGGGACACTCCGTAATCTTCAAGTAACTCGATCTCATAAGTATTTTTGCTAATTCTCTTAAACACCTTGAATTTTCTAAATTTGGTTTCAATTTTCCAATTGAAACCTCTCCTTCCTTTAGTTTCAATTATCCAAATTTGTCCTGTGGAAACCTCTCCTTCCTTAGATGAATCCAGACTAAATCACTTGCATTAAACTCTATATGTTTTATGTGTTTGTTGGCAGCTTGCATATATACCTCTCATTTTGCATTTCTATGATTGCTTTAACACCCTCATGCAGCTTCTTTATCTACTTAACTCTCTCATCAGCATCTCCACTAAATTGCTTAGTTGTCGAATGAGGGACCAAGTCTAAAGGACCAGTAAGATTAGCATCATAAACAACCTCAAAAGGACTCTTACCAATGCTATGATGCATAGAACGATTATAGGCAAACTCAATTTGTGGAAGAATGAGATCCCAATGCTATGATGCATAGAACGATTATAGGCAAACTCAATTTGTGGAAGAATGAGATCCCAATGCTTAATATTTTTACCAACATAGCTTCTAAGTAAGTTTCTGAAGCTTTTGTTTATTACTTTAGTTTACCCATCGGTTTATGGATGATGCGAGCTGCTGAAATTCAAAGAAGTACCCAACTTCCTCCAAAGAGTTCTCTAAAAATGACTAAGAAATTTTGAATCTCGATCAAATACTATAGTTCTTACAATACCATGTAATTTAACAATCTCCTTGAAATACAAATCAGTAATATAAGATGCATCATTTGATTTATTGTAGGGAACAAAGTGAGACATTTTTGAAAATTTATCAATAACCATGATAGAATCCTTATTCCTTAGAGTTCTTGGCATTCCCAAAACGAAATCAAGACTCACATCCTCCCATAGAGCATTTGGCACTAGTAATGAAGTATACAAACCAGAATTTTGACTTCTTATTTTTACCAAATGACACACTCGACATTGCTTTACATGTCTCTCCATATCTCTGAACATCATAGGCTAATAGAAATTTGATTGAACAAGAGCTAGAGTCTTGTCCCTACCGAAATGTCCTCCCAAAATACCACCATGAGCTTCAATTGGAATTACTTATCTCAAAGAACAAGATAGAACACATAAGGTATTAGCTCGAAAAAGAAAACTCATCAAAGATAGAAAATTAGTAAAAGGAACCTGATTTGTAATTCTACCATATTGAGCCAAAATCCACATCATTCTGATATAGATATTTGAATGTCTCAAATCCAACCACTTTGACTTCTATTGCTAATAATAAAGAATATTTTTTGTTCAATACGTCAGCAACTACATTTTGAACACTAGATTTGTGCTTGATTGTAAAGTTATAAGATTATAAGAACTCCACCCTATTATGATCGAGTCGGCACTAAGAGAGGGAGGGTGAATTAGTGTAGTAATAAAATTACGTTGAGTTAGAAATCTTCATACGATAAAAACGTATCGGAAAGATGCTTAACTTGAAAGCATATGGAAGCGTAGTGAAAGTAAGAATTCAATTTGCAATATAAGGAAAAAGTATGAAGGAAATACAAACCAGATTGTTATAGTGGTTCGGTCATCGTGACTTACATCCACTCTCGATTCCTCTTCACTCGAGGCCACCAGCTTCCACTACCGATCTTCTTTCAATGGGCGCAGATCAACTACCCTTTTACACCCCTCTTCTCCTTTTCACAGGTTTAGGAGACAACCTTTTACAAGTACTCACTCCTCCCTAAACAGAATTCTAAACTTAGAACTAGAGGAGGGGATCTCTCAAGTGATTGCTATAGTGTTTTCTAACTTTTAAGCTCTCTGTGCTTGTGTGTGTTAACCAGGGATGAGAGGGTCATTTATAGGCCTCAAGTGGATTCAAACTTGGAGTCTAAAAGAGTATCAACCTTGGTTTTCAGGGTACTAGCGGTACCACTGCCTAACAATCTCAGAGACATAGTCGGGTGGTACCATCACCCAAACTAGCGGTACCATCGCTTGACACAGTCTCAGAGACTATGCCACCGATGCTTTCACTTGTTGGGTTATTGTTTGGGCCTTTCACTTAGCCCAACATAGCCCAAACTTGGGCACAATTGGTCCCTAATTGAGTTGGCCTAATTATATTATAAACTAACTCAATTAGACTCTAAACTAACTCGATCTAGACATAATCGATTACAAGCGAATACTATGTTGTTTGGCATATCATTGGTTCTTCTGGCACTTCGTCCGATCCTTCGGTGCATCGTACTCTCCTTTGGCGTATTGTCCAATCAGCATGTTATCTTCACGCAACATCCGTTCTCCTTAGTGCAATGTCCGATCTTCTTGGTCCGATGCTCAAATTCATGGGCCGAAGCCTTCTACCGACACGTCGACCGATCCTCCGGCCCGACATCTAATCTTCTGACATGTTTCCTCCGGCATAATATCCGATTCCTCCTGCTTTAATCGATTTACCTTTTTTGATCTAAGCTATGTTATGAACTGCTAGTCATAGGTGCCCAGCAAGCCAATCACGTAAGTGATGGCGCGTGTGACTTGACATGAAATCTTTTTGCTTATTATATTTTGGCATTTATCACTTTATATTAACTATTGGATATATGCATGTATGTATTGTAATGTCCTTGGATCTATGCAATAGGAATCGAATCATGACGAGATTATGATAATGAGATCAATTCACCTTTAAACATAGATCTTAAATAATCCCGGTCATAGGTTACTCGAGAGGGACATCGTGATAACTAGACAAACTAGTGTGCTATATACCCATCCATATGATGGATGTAGTTGGTCTCATAGCTGCTCATATGTGGACACTAGGGATACAGTACAGGTGCTCATTGGAGAATGAGTTCACTGATTGATCCGCTTACGGAATACTAGATGGTTGATGATGCCTTATTGTTAGACAGCGATTCCGTAGTCCTAGTGGTGTATCTAATCCTTAGACTTCAGACACTAAGGATGTCCTGTATGAGTGCTCCACTCTTTGATATAAGACTTATAGGTTTGGATGTCCCAGATCTAGTACAACTGGTCATTAGGAGTGGTAGTCGACCTTAAGAGGGCTATTGAGTATCGATAGAGGATCATCCACTCTCGACATCATGAGAGAAATATCTCATGTGTTCTTGCTCAGACAAATCCCTAGCCAGGGTCATTCAGATTGAGAGATAAAGACCATCCTAGCGAGAAAGAGGCTCTTGGATATCTCATATCGCTGAGTCCTTCCCTATTCCTCAAACAATTTACGGACATGTAGGAGAATGGATCTGGCATCCATCTTTTCATGTTGTCTTTATAACTCAGGAGTCATAGAGCCCAACATATAACACTGAGCAAAAGTGGAGTCATCAATGTACTTCACGTAGCGAGCGATCTCATCCTCGCTTGCCCCTTCTTCGGGCGTAGACATTATTGTATCAAGGACGTACACGATTTTCTCCGCTGTGAGAACAATTCTCAAGTTACGGAGTCAATCCGTATAATTTGGACTGTTAGGATCGGAGCGGCACTAAGAGGGGGGAGGGGGGGTGAATTAGTGCAGCGGATTAAAACTTTGATTTTAATAAAATCTTTCGTACGAAAAGAACGGAACTTGAAAAGTTTAACTTGAAAGCGTATTCTTAAAGTTGCGCAGCAAGGGTAATAAGGAACTAAAGCAGTAAGAAGATTTGCAGTAATGTAAATGACAATAATAAAATGCAAACCAGAGATTACGCCGATTTTTAGAGTGGTTCGGTCAAATGACCTACTCCACTTGCGATGCCCCTCTTCGATGAGGCTCCCACCTTCCACTAGCAAATCTCTTGAAATGGAAGGGTAAACACCCCTCTTACAACCTTTTAGAAGCAGTTCAACCTCTTACAAATTTTCAATAAGAAAGAAGGAGGAGAACTCTCTAGCAAATTGAAAACAAGACTTGCTAAGACTTTCTAAGACTTTTCTCTCAATCAAAATGCTTCTCAAAAGTTGTAATCTCAGCTGAGATTTGAGGGGTATTTATAGGCCTCAAGAGGATTCAAATTTGGGCTCCAAAATTTGAATTCTCTTAGGGTTTCCGATGTTGGAGGTGCCACCGCCCAGCCAAGCGGTGCCACCGCCCAGCGCTCGGGTGCTGGACAGTGCAACCGCCCAGCCAAGGAGGTGTCACCGCCCAGCTCTCGGGTGCTGGGCGGTTCCACCGCCCAGCCAAGCGGTGCCACCGCCTGGCTCTCCGATTCATTGGTTTGGCTTAATTTTAGCCCAAACCAAATCTGACTTTGGGCCCAGTTGGCCCCTAACCAGGATATAGGATTATCTCTTAATCCTAATCCAAATTACAAGTGAACTACATAACACAAAAACATCCTAAGCAAGTTTTCAACCGCGAACGTCGAGTCTTGTTCCGGTGAGCTTTCCGACGAATTCCTTCCGACGGACTCCCTGCAAGCTCCCAATCTTTGTGATGACATTAACGAGTAGCCGAGCCTTCTCGGTGATCTCTGCGAGCCTCCGACGATTTCTTCGGTGAACTTCCGGCACGTTCCCGATTTCTTCTCGGTTGGTTCCGGCAGCATCTCCGATGATTCTTCGGTCTCTTAAACGTCCATCGAGCTCGACTCCGGTATCCTTGCTTTATGTTTTCTGGTTACCGTAGTTAATCCTGCACACTTAACTCAATAATATGGATTAGATCAATTAACCCACCAATTGATTATATCATCAAAATCCGAGATTCAACAATCTCCCCCTTTTTGATGATGAGAATCAATTGATGACGGAGTTAAACATAACTCCCCCTATCTATATGCTGTTAGGATCGAGAGCACTAAGAGGGGGGGGGGTGAATTAGTGCAGCGGAAATCTTACAGCGATTAAAAACCAAAAGCTGCGTTCGTTCAATAAAAGCTATTATGATGCAAAAGCTAATTCTCAGTTTGTATCTAAGTGCAGTTTGCGTCTAAGCGCAGATTGCGTCTAAGCGCAGTTTGCGTCTAAACACAGTTTGCGTCTAAGCGCAGTTTGCGTCTAAGCGCAGTTTGCGTCTAAGCGCAGTTTGCGTCTAAACACAGTTTCGTCTAAGCGCAGTTTTGCGTCTAAGCGCAGTTTACGTCTAAACTCAGATTTACGTCTAAACGCAGTTTTACGTCTAAACGCAGATTTACGTCTAAACGCAGATTTACGTCTAAACTTTGAAACTCGTTTGTATACTCGCAGAAGGCAGTATACAGTTGAAATCAAGACGTAAACGTGAACTGAGAACTGATGATTGTGAGAGGAAAGCCGATTTACGTCTAAATGCAGTTTTACGTCTAAATGTTGAAACTCGTTCGTAAAATTGTAGAGGACAGTTTGCAGTTATCAATAGGATCAAAATGTAAGTGTAAACTGCAAGGAAACTCTTTCGTAAAAGCACGGAAGACAGTTCTGCAGAATCAAACGTAAACGTAAACTGTAATGTACGAAAATACGAATTTACGTCTGAATGCAGATTCGGAAGAACAGCACTTAGAACTTGTTCGTGAAAGCGCAGAGTGCAGTAGTAATGGAGGAGGTTTGCAGTAATGATAAAGTGCTAAAAAATAAACGCAAACCAGAGATTTAGAGTGGTTCGGTCAGCCTTGACCTACTCCACTTTTGGCTTCCTCCACCGACGAGGTTGCCGACGTCAACTAGGGGCCTTCCTTCAATGGGCGAAGGCCAAACTGCCCTTTTACAGTTTCTCTCCTTTTGACAGGCTCAGGAGACAACCTTTACAGACCTTTCTCTCCTCACTTTACAACTGAAAACTTGAAGAACAGAAGGAGGAGACTTAAAGGCTTTACAACACTTTTGAGCTCTTAGAATCACAGAAAAGATCAAGATTTCGGTGTAGGTCTGTGTTTTTTCAGTGCTGAATGGGTGGGGTATTTATAGGCCCCAACCCAATTCAAATTTCGAGCTCAAAATGATCAAATCCCGGAATTCCGGGATCAGGCGGTTGCACCTCTTGACTGGAGAGGTGGCACCGCCTGGCAGAGCTCGAAGTCTGAGCTCAGGCGGTTGCACCTCTCGACTGGAGAGGTGGCACCGCCTGGCAGAGCTCGAAGACTGAGCTCGGACGGTTCCACCTTCTCTGTCAGGGGTGGTTGCACCTTCCTGCCAGAGCTCGAAGACCGAGCTCAGCCGGTGCATCTCCTGACCAGAGAAGTTTCTCTTCTCTGCCAGAGGTGATCGCCCCTTTCTGCCAGAGGTGGTTGCACCTCTCTGCCAGAGGTGGTTGCACCTCTCTGCCAGAGCTCGAAGACTGAGCTTAGGCTGTGCATCTCCTGGCCAGAGAGGTCGTACTTCTCTTCCAGAGCTCGAAGACTGAGCTCGGTGATTGCATCACCAGGCAGAGCTCGAAACTTGAGCTCAGGCGGTGCTACCGCTTGACAGAGGAGGTTGCACCGCCCAGTCTCGCTTGGAGACTGAGCCCTGGGCGGTTGCACCGCCTGGCTGGAGCGGTTGCACCTCCCAGTCTCGCTGGGAGACTTAGCCTGGGCGGTGGCACCTCCCTGCCTGGGCGGTTGCACCTCCCACAGCTTCTTGGGTTCGAATGGGTTGAACCATTCGACCCAACTTGAGTTCTTCAGGGGCCCAATTGCCCCAGGATTAAGCTAATGGGATCACCTCCCATTTCTAACTTAATCACCGTGCTAACTACGATTAAATCTAAGACAATTTCTGCAGCTTTGCTTCGGTACGTCAATTGCTTTTTCCGGCGAGTTTCCGGCGAACTTCCGTCGATCATCCGATGAACCCTCGGTGATGCTTCTGCGGACTTCCGGCAAACTCCTGGACTTTGCGACGATCCACTTGGCGAGTTCCGACGAGCTTCGCTTGGCAAGCTTCTGGACTTCTCGGATCTGTTCCCGCAGAACCTCCGACGACCGTCCGTACTTCCGTCGAACTCTCGAACTCCCAACGTGATCATGAACTTGACTCCGGCGCAACTCCTGCTGCTTGTCTATCTTTCATCGTAGTTAATCCTGCACACTTATCTCAACACATAGATTAGACAACAAATGACAATTGACTTCATCATCAAAATCCGAGATTCAACAATCTCCCCCTTTTTGATGATGACAATCAATTGATAATGGAGTTATCCTTAACTCCCCCTGTCTATATGCCATAGTTGAGATAAGTCAACCTTGAATTCAAGACCTAAGAATTCAAGTGACGTATTGATAAGTTAGATCAGTTAAACTTATCAATACTCCCATCATGATACCTATCATGATGTATCTCTTCAAGGATGATGTCAAAGCTTGACATTCATCATCAAGTTTGTATGATAGTGTTTGTGACTATTCATCATGTAATTGAACATTATCATTTAAAGCTCGAAGGACTATTACATGATGCACACATATTATCATTCTAGCAAGTTTGCATTTACTTCACAAAATAGGATATCAACTCAAGACATAATGCAAACTATAGCACATGTTTCATATATCTCTTGGTGATGCAAGGATGGCATTGTGCAAACATTATTTATAGCATCACTCAAGGTATTTCTAATCACAGTGTTTATCAATTCATATATTTCTCCCCCTTTGTCATCAACAAAAAGCATTGTTATACAAGGAAGACCAATTTAGACGAAAGCTTATAGAGGGATTTTACATAGATTGCTTTGAAAACTTCTTCCCCCTTTTGTTATAATTCATTTTACCCGTAAAGATATTACAGAATGACATACATATTCAGGAATCACTTTATCAGATTTAATTCAAAAACTTATTTTTCATGAAAGTGTACGAATAAATCTGTTTTATAGCATTCGAACAACTAAGATGCATTTGGACAAGATTTTGTTACAGATTTTCACATATAATCATAGAAAATGACATTCATGTGATCTGATCATTCAATATAGTCCGAAAAATAATTTTAACAAGTTTATTTATTCGGACACATCAACATTCCTAATCAATGCACAAGGTTTTCAAAACTTTTAGTTTCAGAACACAATATTCTTATCACATATCAAAAAAAAAAACGATATGATTAAAGTTCGAGATAACCTTTACCACAAAGCACATGTCAAATGTTTACCACAATAGATGTTTACAACCAGCATGTCAGAAGTAACATAAGAAGTTTACAACAACAAATGTTCATACAAGTTCATTCATGAGGTGGAAAATTAAAGTGCCTAAACAAGGAGTCGAATTGACTATGAATCTGCTGTAGCTCTGATAGAATTTGATCTTGTCGTTGTTCAATCCGTTCTTGTCTCTGTTCGAATCGGTCCATTCGAATCCCAATTTCTTCGACGGATGTATGAGTTTGCTCAACTGGATGTGTTTCCTCAAGGGGAAGGATTGGAGGAGATTGAGTACCCCTAAATACTGGTGTTTCCGGTTCTGGTTCAGATTGAGGGTGATCTGTCCTTCTAGGGAGTCTAGCCCAGTTACCGTTTCTATAGTAACATCTTAGTCGGTGAAGTAGATTTTTGTTTATTATGTTGTATCGATCTACTTTCATTACTTCTTCTTCTGGTGATATTAGAATGTCGTAAGCTTTTATTATTCTAGTGATTATACCACCATATGGGAGCATCATATCTTTCTTAGATAATTCTAACATGCTTTGTTGGATAAGATAGCCAAGGCAGATGTCATGTCCCTTCATGATTAAGTACATAGTTCCTAATTCTAATTGACTCACTTCATCATGATGGTATTGTTTAGGAAGGATTATACTAGTCATGATATGATGAAGTAATTTAGTGTTCATAGGTAGTAGATGTTCACAACTTTTAGGAACTAATGTTATGTCGGGATTGTCCAAGATTGTTCCTAAGGCTTCAGCATAGGATGTTCCAATAGTTTCATCAACCCATGATCCTCTAAAGTAAAGTCCTATGCTTTTCATGGGAATGCCTATCATATCACAAATGAATCTATTAGTGATTGAGATGTGTTGTCCTAAAAGATAGGTGGACATCCTTTCTTCCTCATCTATTTTTATGTTATTGTAAAACAATCGAACTAATCTAGGATAGATGGGTTCATTAATCTGCAAGATTGGAAGTAGATCTAGGTTTGTAAACCATTGGATAGTTTCTAAGTTTCTAAGTTCATGTATGTCTACGTATTTTCCCTTATGGATGCTTCTAAGTTCGAAAGAGGGAAATTTTTCAGCATGGTTTTTCGAATCAAAGAGGGTGAAATCAAACTCTTCTACTAATCTCCTCTTTCCCTTGTCCCTTGAGGATCTTCTAGATCCCATAACTACAACAGTTTAGAGGGATAAAGATGAGCAAGAGTGAATGGAGAGCAAAACAGAATTTAAGAGGTTCTTAGAGAATACCTTGGTTGATTCTTCAAAAGAGAGAAGGATTCTTGATGTTTTGCTCCGAAATGGGAGGTATTTGGGAAGCTCAACGGGGTGAAGTGGAGATGGAGGAGGTTTGGGGGAGTAGAGAAGGGAAGGGAAGTGAGCTGGGGTCGGTTTCACAGCCGGCCCTAGTGTGGGTTTAAAGGGCAGAGCTGCTGGCGGTTGCACCTCTGGCTGGAACGGTGCAACCTCTGGCAACCCGTGATAGCTGGAGGTGCCACCGCCAGCTGGAGAGGTGCCACCGCCTGCAGCCAGTGAGCACCTAATATGATTTGATTAGGGAGCTTTTGCCTTGAGGAGAGTTTCAGAGCAATTAATGTTTGTTACATGATTTCGTATGAGTTTTTTATTTAAGGAAGAAGCTCTTGTACGATCAAGATAGATCTTTTAACGTGCATACGTATGTTTGTTTGGTATCCCTTTTAAGATCATGACATATTTAGTTTCTACAAGAATTAATTCGTAGATGAACGGGTTTTGAAGATCAGGGGGGTATGTGAATTTGGATATCATACGTTTCTAATAAGGTTGTATCGAATTTGTGATTTCACAACTTCCACTTGTTACTTAAGCGTTGCGAGTTCCTTTTTGATTCTTGGTTTATGACCATTGAGAGTCAAGGAGCAGAATATCATTTCTTGCTCTGGCCTAGACTTTTAATGTTTTTATAGGAAGGGATGATCTTTAGGAACCCATTTGCTTTTGGGTGCCTCATAAATAGATCTACATTTTCTATCATATTGCATAGAGTTTATCATGGTTCCTTTAGGAACCCAAATTAATTTGTTTGGACTTATTTTCTTGAATGGACAACAATGTGTCTTGTGTCCAGATTTGCAACAAAAGTTGCACTTGGTTTGGTGTTGAACATGTAAGATGGAGCCTTTTATGAAGGTGGTTGGATTTTGGTGAGGATTTCTCACAAATCCAATCCCGCTCCTTTTTGGAATGTGACCCTTGTTTGCAAGGATCATGTTTAATGACTTGCTACCAACCTCGAATTTCTTCAAGGTGTCCTTGAGTAGCAGGTTTTCTTTTTGCATAGTTTCTAAATCATGACATTTGATACATGAATTTAAACTATCATGATGTTCGACTTTTAACTTATCAAACTCACAAGTAAGACTATCATGCATCTTTTTCAGCAATTTATATTTTCTACTTATACTCTTGCATTCATCAAATAAGTCATTGAAAGCATTTAATAATTCATCGAAAGATAAATCAGCATCTATTGAATTTGTTACCTCGTCTTCGATGGCCATTAAGGCGTAATGAGCAACTTGCTCGGTGTTGGACTCCTCTTCCTCAGATGCGCTCGAATCATCCCATGTTGCTTGGAGCGCCTTCTTCTTTGTTGTTCTTTTCTTGACTTGGGGACAATCACTTTTGTAGTGTCCCGGCTTTTTGCATTCATAGCAGATCACTTGGTCCTTTTTGGGTTCAAGTTTATTTTTTGCATCATTCTTAAACTTGTTTCTTTTAAAGAACTTTTTAAACTTTCTTGTTAGAAGTGCCAAGTCATCATCACAGTCCTCATCACTTGAGTTTTCTCTCAAGTGGCATTCTGACGTTTTGAGTGCCATATCCTTCCTGTTCTTTGGAAGGATGTCTTCTTGCTCTTCATGAGCTTTACAAGTCATTTCATAGGTCATTAGTGACCCGATTAGTTCTTCAAGAGGGAAATTTCGCAGATCTTTTGCCTCTTGAATAGCGGTGACTTTAGGATCCCAACTCTTAGGAAGGGATCTTAGTATCTTATTAACAAGCTCAAAATCCGAAAAGCTCTTTCCGAGTCCTTTTAGACCGTTGACGACATCCGTGAAACGGGTAAACATGTCGCCAATGGTTTCACTCGGTTTCATCCGAAAGAGTTCGAAAGAGTGTAACAGCAAATTGATTTTTGACTCTTTTACTCTACTTGTGCCCTCATGGGTCACTTCGAGTGTGTGCCAAATATCAAATGCAGTTTCACAAGTTGAAACACGGTTAAACTCGTTTTTATCGAGTGCACAAAATAAGGCATTCATAGCCTTTGCATTTAGAGCGAAAGCCTTCTTCTCCAAATCATTCCAATCGATCATTGGAAGAGAAGACTTTGAAAAACCATTCTCGACAAGATTCCATAATTCAAAATCCATAGAAATAAGAAAGATCCTCATTCGGGTTTTCCAGTAGGTGTAGTCCGTCCCATTAAACATGGGTGGACGTGTAATAGAATGGCCCTCTTGGTTTCCGACGTAAGCCATCTCTCTTGGGTTTTAATCCTTTTGAGAGTTAACCGGGCTCTGATACCAATTGTTAGGATCGAGAGCACTAAGAGGGGGGGGGGTGAATTAGTGCAGCGGAAATCTTACAGCGATTAAAAACCAAAAGCTGCGTTCGTTCAATAAAAGCTATTATGATGCAAAAGCTAATTCTCAGTTTGTATCTAAGTGCAGTTTGCGTCTAAGCGCAGATTGCGTCTAAGCGCAGTTTACGTCTAAACACAGTTTGCGTCTAAGCGCAGTTTGCGTCTAAGCGCAGTTTGCGTCTAAACACAGTTTGCGTCTAAGCGCAGTTTGCGTCTAAGCGCAGTTTACGTCTAAACTCAGATTTACGTCTAAACGCAGTTTTACGTCTAAACGCAGATTTACGTCTAAACGCAGATTTACGTCTAAACGCAGATTTACGTCTAAACTTTGAAACTCGTTTGTATACTCGCAGAAGGCAGTATGCAGTTGAAATCAAGACGTAAACGTGAACTGAGAACTGATGATTGTGAGAGGAAAGCCGATTTACGTCTAAATGCAGTTTTACGTCTAAATGTTGAAACTCGTTCGTAAAAGTGTAGAGGACAGTTTGCAGTTATCAATAGGATCAAAATGTAAGTGTAAACTGCAAGGAAACTCTTTCGTAAAAGCACGGAAGACAGTTCTGCAGAATCAAACGTAAACGTAAACTGTAATGTACGAAAATATGAATTTATGTCTGAATGCAGATTCGGAAGAACAGCACTTAGAACTTGTTCGTGAAAGCGCAGAGTGCAGTAGTAATGGAGGAGGTTTGCAGTAATGATAAAGTGCTCAAAAATAAACGCAAACCAGAGATTTAGAGTGGTTCGGTCAGCCTTGACCTACTCCACTTTTGGCTTCCTCCACCGACGAGGTTGCCGACGTCAACTAGGGGCCTTCCTTCAATGGGCGAAGGCCAAACTGCCCTTTTACAGTTTCTCTCCTTTTGACAGGCTCAGGAGACAACCTTTACAGACCTTTCTCTCCTCACTTTACAACTGAAAACTTGAAGAACAGAAGGAGGAGACTTAAAGGCTTTACAACACTTTTGAGCTCTTAGAATCACAGAAAAGATCAAGATTTCGGTGTAGGTCTGTGTCTTTTCAGTGCTGAATGGGTGGGGTATTTATAGGCCCCAACCCAATTCAAATTTCGAGCTCAAAACGATCAAATCCCGGAATTCCGGGATCAGGCGGTTGCACCTCTTGACTGGAGAGGTGGCACCGCCTGGCAGAGCTCGAAGTCTGAGCTCAGGCGGTTGCACCTCTCGACTGGAGAGGTGGCACCGCCTGGCAGAGCTCGAAGACTGAGCTCGGACGGTTCCACCTTCTCTGTCAGGGGTGGTTGCACCTTCCTGCCAGAGCTCGAAGACCGAGCTCAGGCGGTGCATCTCCTGACCAGAGAAGTTTCTCTTCTCTGCCAGAGGTGATCGCCCCTCTCTGCCAGAGGTGGTTGCACCTCTCTGCCAGAGGTGGTTGCACCTCTCTGCCAGAGCTCGAAGACTGAGCTTAGGCTGTGCATCTCCTGGCCAGAGAGGTCGTACTTCTCTTCCAGAGCTCGAAGACTGAGCTCGGTGATTGCATCACCAGGCAGAGCTCGAAACTTGAGCTCAGGCGGTGCTACCGCTTGACAGAGGAGGTTGCACCGCCCAGTCTCGCTTGGAGACTGAGCCCTGGGCGGTTGCACCGCCTGGCTGGAGCGGTTGCACCTCCCAGTCTCGCTGGGAGACTTAGCCTGGGCGGTGGCACCTCCCTGCCTGGGCGGTTGCACCTCCCACAACTTCTTGGGTTCGAATGGGTTGAACCATTCGACCCAACTTGAGTTCTTCAGGGGCCCAATTGCCCCAGGATTAAGCTAATGGGATCACCTCCCATTTCTAACTTAATCACCGTGCTAACTACGATTAAATCTAAGACAATTTCTGCAGCTTTGCTTCGGTACGTCAATTGCTTTTTCCGGCGAGTTTCCGGCGAACTTCCGTCGATCATCCGATGAACCCTCGGTGATGCTTCTGCGGACTTCCGGCAAACTCCTGGACTTTGCGACGATCCACTTGGCGAGTTCCGACGAGCTTCGCTTGGCAAGCTTCTGGACTTCTCGGATCTGTTCCCGCAGAACCTCCGACGACCGTCCGTACTTCCGTCGAACTCTCGAACTCCCAACGTGATCATGAACTTGACTCCGGCGCAACTCCTGCTGCTTGTCTATCTTTCATCGTAGTTAATCCTGCACACTTATCTCAACACATAGATTAGACAACAAATGACAATTGACTTCATCATCAAAATCCGAGATTCAACATATGCCATATTATGAGAAGATAAAAAACACTTGAATTCCATCCCATTGGATTCAAGCATAACCCGATAAGTTCTAATCGTAGAGCTTATCGTTATCCTCATTAAACAATAGTAAGTACGAAACTTCGATGAAAATCATAAGTTAAATGATAAGGGACGAATTTTGTTACGACAGAAGATAAAGATTTTCAATATAAATTTCATGATATCAATCTTGTGATATTTTCAAGGATTTGCAAGGCATATAAGACATTCATATCGCACAAGTTTTTGTAATTCATATAAGTCATGCTATCGTTATGGTGTAAGTCATCACTTAGTCATTACTTCTCCCCCTTTGTCATCAACAAAAAGAGACAAGCCGGCTAATTGATGATCATAGAAAAAGGTTTAGCATTTAACAAAGTTCATCATTCAAATTTGCCAGAAATAGTTTATCCAAAAGATATCATCATTTATGCAGATTAAAACAGTAGTTATCTAAAAGGAAAGATCAGTTATCGTTCAATCGATGACAAACTTGAACTTGTTGTTAAAAGCAAACAGAACAGAATAAAAAGATACATCAATTTAATCCTTAGGAGGTAATCCATAGTGCTGATACATGATATCTATTTTTTCATTCATCTGTCGTAGTGTCTTCAAAATTTCAACTTGTTGATTCTGAATTTGTTCTTGTTGTGATTTGATCTGAGATAGCTCCGCCATAATGATATCTTCAGAGGAGGAAACAGGAGCTGAAGGTGCTGCGCCAAAGGGACTAGGAGGAGGAGATTCATTTCCCATAAGAATTGGTGTTTCGGGTTGTTCTATTGGTGGAGGAATTGGATTCGTCCTTCTAGGCTGCCTAACCCATATGCCATTGCTAAAAGTGCACCTAAGTCTTTTCAGCAGGTTTTTATTTATTATGTTATATCGATCATTTTGAATAGATTCTTCATCGGGTGGAATGCAAATGTCATAGGCATGAAGAATTCTAGTGATTAACCTCCCATATCACAATATAGTATCTTTAGTCATAATATCCTGCATGTGTTGGCGAATTAAGTACCCAAAACAATTATGCTGACCGGTCATAATCCAATACATGGTTCCTATTTCTATTTGACTTATTTCGTCAAGATGAAATTGTTTGTGGAATATGATGCTTGTGATAATGTGATGAAGAATTTTAGAGTTGAAAGGCAGTAAGTGTTCACAGCTCTTGGGTAGGAAGTCAAGATTTGGATTTGCAAAAATTGTTTTCACGGCTTCGGTATAGGTTGCTCCTATTGTTTTGACATCCCATTTACCTTTAAAATAGCATCCCCTATCTTTTTCAGTTATGCCAATTAGCTCACAAATGGTGCTGTCAAATATTCTAATAGGTGTTCCTAGAAGGTAAGTGCTTAGGCTATCGTTGTCCTCATATAGGTTGGCATAGAACAATCTAACTAATCGCGGATAGATTGGTTCATCTATTTGTAGTAGAGGTAGAGCTTCTAGGTGTGCAAACCACCTAATGGGTTCTAAGTCCTCTAGTTCATCCAAATCAACGTATTTTCCCTTATGGACACATCGTGTTTCAAATTTTGGAAAGCTAAGGGCTACCTCTTTTGATCTAAAAAGATCATGGTTAAATGAATCTCCTTCAATCCTTTTTCCTTTTGATCTCTTAGGAGCCATAATCTAGACAAGATGATGATGAAATTGTGAAAAATAAGCAAGGAAAAGAGGAAAGAAAAGAGGAAATGGAATACCAAAAAGAGGGATTTCAAATGTTACCTTATGGAGATTATGTTGAGAGATGGAAAGCTTGGACCACCAAGAATCCTTCTCCAATGCTTCTAAGAGTTAGAATGAGGGTTAGAGGGAATGGGAGAGGGTTTTGAGAGTGTTTTTTCGGGTTGGGGGCGGTGTCACCGCTGGCCCTAACCCCTCGGGTTAATAGGGGTCGCTCGGTCGGTGTCACCGCCAAATCGGTCGGTGTCACCGCCTGGTGCCCGAGCGCCAGGCGGTGCAACCGCCGGATCTGGCGGTGCCACCGCTGGCATCCCGCAGAGGAAAAAAATTTTTTCTTCCTCCCTTTTGTTTAGCTTCTTCCCTCAAGATCATAAGTTATACTTTAATGGATCATTTTGAATTGAAGAAGAAGGAAGAAATCAAATCCATAAAAGAAAGGAAAAGGACGAGTCATTTTTCGTGAAGCTCATTTTAGGGACAGTTTAACATGCCTAATTCCCTTCTAATGAAGTCAAATTGATCTTCGTTCAAAGCTTTTGTAAATATATCTGCTAATTGATGCTTTGTGTCAATGAATTCTAGAACAACATCATTGTTAAGGACATGATCGCGTATGAAATGATGCCTAACGTCGATGTGCTTAGTTCTAGAGTGCAGAATTGGATTTTTAGTAAGACATATGGCACTAGTATTATCACATTTTATGGGAATGTTTTTAAAGTGAATTCCATAGTCTTCTAATGTATTTTTCATCCAAATGACTTGTGCACAACATGCACTTGCAGCAATGTATTCGGCTTCCGCCGTAGATAGTGCAACTGAATTTTGTTTCTTGGAAGTCCAAGAAACAAGTGCATGTCCTAAAAATTGGCATGTTCCGGATGTACTTTTTCTATCGATCCTGCATCTGCCAAAATCGGCGTCTGCATAAGCTATTAGATCAAATTTTTCAGATTTTGGATACCACAATCCTAAATTTGGAGTTCCTTTAAGATACCTAAATATTCTTTTAACACTCTTAAGATGAGATAATTTAGGATTAGATTGAAACCTAGCGCAAAGTCCTACACTAAACATAATATCTGGTCTAGTCGCGGTGAGGTAGAGTAGACTACCTATCATTCCCCTATATGTTTTTTGATCGAAATTTTCACTATTTTCATCCATATCTAACTTAGTCGCAGTGCTCATAGGGGTGTTTATTGCTTTTAAATTATCCATGTTAAATCGTTTTAACAATTCTAATGTATATTTGGATTGGTTAAGAAATATACCATCACTAAGTTGTTTGATTTGTAATCCTAAAAAGAAAGTTAATTCACCCATTAAACTCATTTCAAATTCATGACTCATACATTTGGCAAATGATTCACATAGTGATTCATCCGAAGAGCCAAAAATAATATCATCAACATAAATTTACACAATAAGAAAATTATTTTCAAAATGTTTAATAAACAATGTAGTATCAACCTTGCCTTTGGTAAAGTTATTTAAAATAAGAAAGGAACTAAGCCTTTCATACCAAGCTCTAGGAGCTTGTTTCAAGCCATAGAGAGCATTAGTCAATTTGAATACATGATTAGGAAGTAGAGAATTTTCAAATCCGGGAGGTTGTTCGACATATACTTCTTCGGAAATAAAACCATTCAAGAAAGCACTTTTGACATCCATTTGAAATAGGTTGAAATTATTACTACTAGCATAGGCAAGGAGCATCCTTATGGCTTCTAATCGAGCCACGGGAGCGAAGGTTTCTTCGTAATCGATACCTTCTTCTTGGTTGAAACCTTTGGCCACTAATCTAGCCTTGTTTCTAACCACGATACCATTTTCGTCTTGCTTGTTTCTAAAGACCCACTTAGTACCTATGACTAAGTGGTCACTTGGTCTAGGAACAAGCTTCCATACCTCATTCCTCTCAAATTGGTTCAATTCTCCTTGCATTGCAATGACCCAAAAATCATCTTTTAAGGCTTCGTCAATGCATTTAGGTTCAATTTGAGAAAGGAAAGCGACGTTAGCACAAAAATTCTTAAAAGAAGAACGAGTTTGAACCCCTTTTGTTGTATCTCCTATAATTAGTTCCTTTGGATGAGCATCTACATACTTCCATTCTTTGGGTAAAGAAATTTCGGAAGAAGATGCATTCAAATGGCTATTTTGAGGAGGGGGTTCGTTTAAATTCAGATTATCAAAACCAAGATTATCATCAAAATCATTTTTCTTTGAATTAGAAATTTCATTAAAAACTACATGAATAGACTCTTCTATTACTAAGGTCCTTTTGTTAAAGACACGAAAGGCTTTAGAAACGGAGGAGTAACCAAGAAAAATGCCTTCATCGGATTTAGCATCAAATTTACCTAGGGCATCCTTTTCATTTAAAATGAAGCATTTACAACCAAAAACTTTAAAATAAAAAAATTTGGTTTTTTGTTATTCCATAATTCATAGGGAGTTTTTGATAGAGATGGTCTTATTAGGACCCTATTCATGATGTAACAAGCCGTATTTACGGCTTCGGCCCAAAAATATTTGGGTAAACTATATTCATTTAACATAGTTCTTGCCATTTCTTATAGGTTTCTATTTTTCCTTTCAACTACTCCATTTTGTTGAGGATTTCTTGGAGTTGAGAAGTTGTGATTGTACCCATTAACTTCGCAAAAATTTTGAAAGTCACGGTTTTGGAATTCACCACCGTGATCACTCCGAATTTATGAAATCATGAAGCCTTTTTCGTTTTGAGTGAGTTTACAAAATTTAGAGAAACACTTGAAGCAATCACTTTTGTGAGCTAAGAAATAGGTCCAAGTGTATCTAGAGTAGTCATCCACAATCACGAAAGCATATTTGCTTCCACCTAGACTTGTATCAATTGGTCCAAATAAGTCCAAATGGATTAATTGTAATGGTCTAGTGGTGCTAATTTGATTTTTTGGTTTGAAGCTTGTTTTTATTTGTTTGCCTAGTTGACATGCATCGCATACCTTATCCTTAATAAACTTCATATTCGGAATCCCTCGTACTAATTCTTGAGATGAGATTTTCGATATTGTTTTCATGCTTGCATGACCTAATCTCCTATGCCAAAGCCAAGCATCATCATTTACGGCGGAGAAACACATTTCATTACTTAGTTCATCAAGATTGATGGTATAGACATTATTTTGTTTTAAAGCAATCATAGTCATGTTATGATTTGGTTTTTCAATAATGCACATATTTGATTCAAATTTAACGATATAACCTTTATCGCATAGTTGACTAATACTCAAGAGATTATGTTTTAATCCATCAACTAGTAAAACATCATCAATGGAAAAACTAAATTTGTTACCAATAGTTCCTTTGCCAATGATTTTGCCTTTGTTGTTGTCTCCGAAGGTGACGTACCCTTCTTCTTTGCTAGTGAGCATAGAGAAATGAGATGGATCTCCAGTCATATGTCTTGAGCATCCACTATCGAGATACCATCTCTTGCTCCTAGCTTGTGGGTTTGTCTACAAAAGAGGATGATTTTTAGGTACCCATTTGATTTTGGGTGCCTCAAAAATTGATCCACTAACCTTGTTATTTATTTTTGAATCCTTTATAGTTCCTTTAGGAACCCATATTAATTTTTGTGAACTAATTTTCCTAAATGGACATTTGTAGGCAATATGTCCGGATTTGCAACAGAAGTTGCATTTCATATAAGAGGAAACATGTAATGTAGGTCCTTTTATGAAAGTGGTAGGATTTTGATGTAATCCTTTTACAAATCCAATTCCATTTCTATTTGTGATGTGACCCTTGTGTGCAAGGATCATATCTAATCCTTTGCTACCAACCTTAAACTTGTTTAAGGTTTCCTTAAGAAGAAAATTTTCATTTTTTATTGCTTCTAAATTCTCACACTTAGAACATGGAGGAGTTTGAAGACTATCAAACTTATCTTGTAGCAAAACATGCTCTTTTTTTAAGATTCTTAACTTCTTGCTAACAGTTCTACATTCATCAAATAATTCATGAAAAGCGATAGAGAGTTCTTCAAAAGATAAATCTTCATTAAATAAATCACATACCTCTTCTCCTAAAGCCATTAGCGCGTAATGAGCAACTTGCTCGGTGTTGGACTCCTCTTCTTCAGACGCGCTTGAATAATCCCATGTTGCCTTGAGCGCCTTCTTCTTTGATGTCCTCTTTTTGGCTTGAGGACAATCGTTCTTGTAGTGTCCCGATTTTTTGCATTCATAGCAAATCACTTGGTCCTTCTTTTGTTCAAATTTATTTTTTATATTATTTTTAAATTTGTTCTTTCTTAAATATTTTTTAAATTTTTGAGTCAAAAGTGCAATGTCATTGTCACTGTCCTCATCACTTGATGTTCCTTTCAAGTGGTCTTCTTGTGATTTGAATGCCATATCCTTCCTGTTCTTTGGAAGGGGGTTCTCGAGCTCGTCATGAGCTTGACATGTCATTTCGTAGGTCATTAGAGACCCAATGAGTTCTTCAAGAGGGAATGCTTTAAGGTCTTTGGCCTCTTGAATGGCCATAACTTTTGGATCCCAACTTTTAGGGAGGGATCTTAAGATTTTAGTTACTAGTTCACAGTTAGTAAAATCTTTACTAAGAGCTTTGAGTCCATTGATGACATCCGTAAACCGGGTGTACATGTCTCCGATGGACTCACTTGGTTTCATTCGGAAAAGTTCGTAAGAGTGCACAAGGATGTTGATTTTGGACTCTTTCACTCGGCTAGTGCCTTCATGAGTGACCTCAAGAGTTCTCCAAATATCAAAAGCCGAATCACACATTGAAACACGATTAAATTCGTTTTTGTCTAATGCACAAAACAAGGCATTCATAGCCTTTGCATTTAAAGCAAAAACCTTCTTCTCCGATTCATTCCATTCGCTCATCGGAAGAGAAGATTTTTGAAATCCATTCTCAACAATAGACCAAAGCTCAAAGTCCATAGAAATGAGGAAGATCCTCATCCGAGTCTTCCAATATGTGTAATCCGACCCATTAAAAAAATGTGGTCGTGCAATAGAGTGGCCCTCTTGCATGCCGGAGTAAGCCATCTCTCTTGGGTATTAAACCAAATATGAGAGATAACCTCGCTCTAATACCACTTGTTAGGATCGGAGCGGCACTAAGAGGGGGGGGGGGGGGGGTGAATTAGTGCAGCGGATTAAAACTTCGATTTTAACAAAATCTTTCGTACGAAAAGAACGGAACTTGAAAAGTTTAACTTGAAAGCGTATTCTTAAAGTTGCGCAGCAAGGGTAATAAGGAACTAAAGCAGTAAGAAGATTTGCAGTAATGTAAATGACAATAATAAAATGCAAACCAGAGATTACGCCGATTTTTAGAGTGGTTCGGTCAAATGACCTACTCCACTTGCGATGCCCCTCTTCGATGAGGCTCCTACCTTCCACTAGCAAATCTCTTGAAATGGAAGGGTAAACACCCCTCTTACAACCTTTTACAAGCAGTTCAACCTCTTACAAATTTTCAATAAGAAAGAAGGAGGAGAACTCTCTAGCAAATTGAAAACAAGACTTACTAAGACTTTCTAAGACTTTTCTCTCAATCAAAATGCTTCTCAAAAGTTGTAATCTCAGCTGAGATTTGAGGGGTATTTATAGGCCTCAAGAGGATTCAAATTTGGGCTCTAAAATTTGAATTCTCTTAGGGTTTCCGATGTTGGAGGTGCCACCGCCCAGCCAAGCGGTGCCACCGCCCAGCCAAGCGGTGCCACCGCCCAGCGCTCGGGTGCTGGACGGTGCAACCGCCCAGCTCTCGGGTGCTGGGCGGTTCCACCGCCGAGCCAGGCGGTGCGCCTGGCTCTCCGATTCATTGGTTTGGCTTAATTTTAGCCCAAACCAAATCTGACTTTGGACCCAGTTGGCCCCTAACCAGGATATAGGATTATCTCTTAATCCTAATCCTAATTACAAGTGAACTACATAACACAAAAACATCCTAAGCAAGTTTTCAACCGCGAACGTCGAGTCTTGTTCCGGCGAGCTTTCCGACGAATTCCTTCCGACGGACTCCCTGCAAGCTCCCAATCTTTGTGATGACTTTAACGAGTAGCCGAGCCTTCTCGGTGATCTCCGCGAGCCTCCGACGATTTCTTCGGCGAACTTCCGACACGTTCCCGATTTCTTCTCGGTTGGTTCCGGCAGCATCTCCGATGATTCTTCGGTCTCTTAAACATCCATCGAGCTCGACTCCGGTATCCTTGCTTTATGTTTTCTGGTTATCGTAGTTAATCCTGCACACTTAACTCAATAATATGGATTAGATCAATTAACCCACCAATTGATTATATCATCAATAATAGGAGAATGGATCTGGCGTCCATCTTTTCATGTTGTCTCTATAACTCAGGAGTCATAGAGCCCAACATATAACACTGAGCAAAAGTGGAGTCATCAATGTACTTCACGTAGCGAGCGATCTCATCCTCGCTTGCCCCTTCTTCGGGCGTAGACATTATTGTATCAAGGACGTACACGATTTTCTTCGCTGTGAGAACAATTCTCAAGTTACGGAGCCAATCCGTATAATTTGGACCAGTGAGGTGGTTGACATCAAGTATGCCCCATAAGGGATTTGAAAGCGACATTTTCTGAAAATAAAGATGCAGTAGAAATGAATAACATACAGATTTTACAAGAAATAAACTATCAAGATATGGACTTCTATCTTAATATGCTCTCACTATTTTACTAACAATTCACGCGACACCCTCAGCACATGAAACGGAAGTCTCCGGCAGACTTCTAGTGGGGATCAGGATCCAATCAGCGTCCTAGTGTAACCTCGAGGGACTCGACCAATCACACTAAGCCTAAAAGGTAGGCAACTCTTGCCAATCACAACTCCTTATGATTCCTATCCTATTTGGCCTCTGAATCACCATGGTCTCGAGGGACTCGACCAACTATGATGCTCGGTTAAGTCAACACCTTCGATACAAGATGAGTCTGATTTGATGATATACCCTCGAGGGACTCGACTAAGCATACCATGCCCTCAGGTCACCGGTGACATCTCTATGTCGTAAGCAAGATAGCGAATCGCGATATAGGTGAGTCTCAAGGGACTCGACCAACTCAACCTACATCGGGAATCGGTTCCTACTTATAACGATGGAAGGCCACGTGGGTCAATCTAATTGCCTCACGTTTACCGACTTAATATTATCGAGACAGATGTTTCTATGATTTGGTCTCCTAATATGACATGTCACACATATACATATTTAATATATATCTACATCGCATGCAAATATATATACATATCTAGTATGTGTATAAGCAATCACACCAGATGATCATGGACCACAACCTAATGTGATTAGGCCCGAGCCAATAGGCCTAATCACTCACATCAAGATCTATATGTGCAACGGTGTATCTCTATGCCCTGTGATCGTCCATCTCGTCCTCATTGGTTCCATCGACATCTTGATGCATCTTCATGCATCGCGATCGTCCGTCTCGTAGGTCCCGCTATCGCATCCACGCTCCCGCTGCGCCTCCTCATGTGATTACAACTTAATCATAGGCATGCAGGCCCGACAATAAATGAGAAATATAATGGAGGCTCGCAGACCTCAATAATAATAATCACAAGTACACACATCACACGGTCCATGATCATCCATCCACACATCATACATCACATGTATAAATAATCATCATCATGTAGGACTACTATATAATAATAAAAAATAATATTCAACTAAACCTTTTAATTAATTAGTATTTTATGAAATCAGGGACATATAGGGAATTTCTGAATTTATAGGGGTATTTTTGTAATTTAGACAAAAGACAGAAACTGGAATTTCTCAAATTTTGAGGGGCAAAACTATCTTTTACCATGAAAACCCTAATGCCATACTCCGCTTTGCTGCTGCCGTCGCCGCCACCGCCCAGAAAACCCTAATGCCCTACTCCCCTTTGTTGTTGGCAACGGCCTGTGCGGCGGGGCGAGCGTGCTGCCCTCGCCTACAGGCGGCACGCCCGCTGGAGGCGTTGCCGCTGCGGGTGGGCGCCCCCGCGGGCGGTTCTACCGGGGGGCAACGCTCGCAGGTGGTGCTGCCCTTGCAGGTTGGCGCCCCTACGTGCGCCGCCGCCTCTGCGGGCGGTTCTGCCCACGGGGCAACGCCCGCAGGCGGTGCTGTCCCGCCGGGCGGCCACCCCTATAGGGGGGTTTCGCCCGCGGGAGCAGCGGCGCTGCCCTACGGCGCCTCACCCCGCGGGAGAAGCGGCCACAAGCGCCTCTGCCCGCGGGCTGCCAGCCCTGCAGGACGCAAGCCTGCTGCAAGTAGGTCGTCGACCGGCTACTGCAGACGCAGCCCCTGTGCAGCTGCCTGCCTGCGGCTGCGCTGCACGCACGCAGATCGCGGGCAGCAACTGTTGCTGGCCTTCCTTGTTTTTGCATCAACGATTTTGACATCAAAATTCTTCCTAAACACAACACACGTAGTTCAAAACCAATCATTCGCACGAACAACCTGGCTCTGATACGACTGTTGGAAAATCTTGGGGGTGACATCACATGCGCAGCGGAAGAACAAGAAAATAAAATCCCCGATTTCCAAAGAGATGTTCGTCGTCGTGCGAAGATTGGTGCGCAAAATCCGCGAAACTTAAAACTGCGTATATAGTAGATTGTGTTACCTAGGGAGATCGTATATCCCGGTTTCCTTACAGATCCTTAGGAGATGGTGAAGGAGGTCAAGCGTCCTCCTCTCTAGCGGTGATCTACACAGTAGGGTTGCGACGATGCTCCTCAAAACTCCAGGCCTGCTCTGAGGTGGAGAGGGAGAGGAGAATAGGAGAGGCAAGCAAAGGCTCTAGCCTATAAGGCTCTGAATCCCTCCTATTTATAGAGGTCCCCTGTCAAACCCTAATGGGTCCTCCCCTAGTGGGTATTGGATCTACATCCAATAAGACAAGGGCTCCGTCGGATATCTCATATCTGAACCTCTACTTATCACAATGCCTACCATATATGTGTGACCCTCTAGGCCCAATATCGAGCTGGCCGTGAGTCATACCTGTCAGAACTCCTTATAACTCAGTGAATTATTATCTCTGTAATAATTCACTCGACTCATCAACTACGAACGTACTAGGCCACTACGCCGTAGTCCTCAAACGATACAAGGGAATCCAATCCATTGGACCTGTCTTTCCTCAGTTACTGTGTACCTATAGTCCCTTATCCATCTAATATCCTAAAGACCATATATCGAGCATGGTGCTGTCAGACCCATATGGTTTCTACTCGAGTCTCGCTCTAATTGGATTCTCCCGGAGAAACCTTTCTCTCTCAACCCGAATGACCCTGGCCAAGGATTTGTCTGAGCAAGAACACATGGGTTATTCCTCTCATGACGCCGAGAGTGGATGATCCTCTATTGACACTCAATAGCCCTCGTAAGGTCGACTACCACTCCCAATGACCAACTGTACTAGATCTAGGACAGCCAAACCTATAAGTCTGGTATCAAAGAGTGGAGCACTCATATAGGACATCCTTGGTGTCTCAAGTCTAAGGACCAGATACACCACTAGGACTACGGAACCGCTGTCTGACAATAAGACATCATCAACCATCCAGCATTCCGTAAGCGGATCAATCAGTGAACTCATTCTCCAATGAGCACCTATACTGTATCCCTAGTGTCCCTACATAAGCAGCATGAGACCAACTGCATCCATCATATGGACGGGTATACAACACACCAGTCTGTCCGGTTATCACGATGTCCCTCTCGAGTAACCTATGACCGGGATTATTTATGATCTGTGTTTAAAGGTGAATCGATCTCATTATCGTGATCTCATCACGATCCGATTCCCATTGCACAAATCCAAGGACATCACAATATATATATGCACATATGCAATAGTTATAAAGTGATATACGCCAAAATATAATAAGCAAAAAGATTCTGTATCAAGTCACACGTGCCATCACTCACGTGATTGGCTTGCTAGGCACCTATGACTAGTAGAAACCTATCAGAATGTGGCATGATTACTTGTAAATGTTTTATTCTAAGTATTATGCTTGATTTCATATCAAAATGATAATCGTCATTCTTATTGAAACTTGAATCTTACTAAATTTCATATTTAAAATTTCTATCATATGTAAAGTGATGATTGATTATCATCTTTCAATATTGGACTTGAAAATGGATGTCATGCCTTGACATTATTTTTATTGATAAATACATGGTATCATATTTTGAATTAGTAAATCATGATAAGTATCATGATGTGCATGTTGATAAGTTTAAATGAATATAACTTATCGGTTTAATACTTGAATTCAAAGACCTTGAATTCAAGAATGTCTTTTCTAAAGAATGACATATAGATAGGGGGAGTTAAGGTTAACTCCGTCATCAATTGATTGTCATCATAAAAAAAGAGGAGATTGTTGAATCTCAGATTTTGATGTTGAAATCAATTAGTAAACTGTTTGATTTTATATATATATATATAGACAAGTGTATAGGATTAACTATGATAGTGATATGACATAAAGCAAATGTTGTGCCAGAGTCAAGATCGAGATTTCTTTGGGAGTTTGAGAGTTCATCGGAAGTTTGGACGTTCGTCGGAAGTTCTGCCGGAATTAACCGAGAAGTCCAAGAGCTTACTAAAGAAGCTCGTCGGAACTTGCCAAGAAGATCATCGTGAAGTCCAGGAGCTTGCTGAAAGTCTATCGGAACATTACCAAGAGATCATAAGAAGTTCGCCGAAAGATCGCCGGAAGATCGCTGGAAGCTCGTCGGAAGAACAATTGACATACTGGAACAATAATACTTTTTTAAATATCTTAATTATCATAGTTATACCTTAAGTTGAGTTAGGATTGGGAGGTAATCCCACTAACTCAGTTAGAGGCCAACTGGGCCCTTAATAGGGCTGAATTGGGTCAGATTGAGTAGCCCATTCATCATCTGAAGTCACAGCCAGCGGTGGCATCGCTTGGGACTCGGTCTCCCAAGTGTTCTAGGTAGTGGTACCACCGGCAGTTATATAACCTACTAGTAGTGGTACCACTGGTCAAGCGATGGTATCGCTAGAGCTTAGTCTTAGAGAGCTCTGTCAGGCGATGGTACCGCTAGACTAGGCAGTGGTATCGCCTAGTGTTAGAGAGTGGTAGTGGTACCACCCAATAATAGTGGTGGTACCGTCAGTACCCCAAATCTAGGGATATGACACTGTTTGGCTCTAATTCAAAAGCCATTGGGGCTTATAAATACCTCACCCTTTTCTGCATGAAAATAATGAAAGTGTGGAAAAAATATTGAAGTCTTGGGGTGTGAAAGTATTGTAAAAGTGAAAAGAATCCTCCTCCTCCCTTTCTAAGTGTTGAGATCATTCAAGAGAGATGTGAGGCTTGTAAGGGTTATCTTCTAAACCCATAAAAAGGAGAAAGTGTTGTAAAGAGGTGGTTGGTCTTCGCTTATTGGAGGAAGACCATTAGTGGACGTTGGTGACCTCGACGGAGGAGGAATCGGAAGTGGATGTAGGTCACAACGACCGAACCACCATAAATTTCGATGTACTCATTTGTCATTACTTTCTTAAATAATTACTAGTCCTTTCATTCTAAAGTCAAGCGCTTTCTGAAATCAGTTTTCGATGAATGAAATATTTTACAGACCGACAATTTTCTCTACTGCACTAACTAACCCCCACCACCCCCACCGCCCCCCCAACCCCCCAACACCCCTCCCCTCCCCTCACCCCCCCACCCGCCACCCCATACCATGATAGGTACGATTTCTTTCGCCCAAATATAAGAAGAACGGCTCAACCAAGATGCTCGGAGGATAAGAACATCTCCTAGGCCCATGGCATATAAACCTCCTTCTACTCCCAGCCATTCTTAGCTGCCAAAAAAATTGACAAGAGAAGAACTACGTGACCGATTAGCAAAAGGTCTTTGTTGGCATTGCAACGAGCCATGGAACCGTGATTATCGCTATAAAAGAGGCCACCTCCTACTGATTGAACCTCTTGAAGACATAGAAAAGGAGGTCTAAGAGTATGAGGAAGAGGTCATAGATGAAGAACAATAGTCGGTTGATATTACAATGCATGCCCATGCCGGTTATGCAAACCCGCAAATGATGAAAGTGGGAGGAATTCTGAATCAACAACCAATCATAGTTCTTATTGACATCGGGAGTACTAATAAATTTATGAACAATAAGGTTTCTGTTCGAATGGCCTTACCTATCAAGAATTGTAGCAGGTATGACATTAAGGTCGTCGACGGATGAATTTTGAAGTGTGATCATAGGTGCCCGTGAGTGAAACTGTTACTGTAGGACTAAGAGATAATTGTAGATTTCTTCCTCCTCCCTCTTGATGATTATGAGGCCATGCTCAGCATTGAATGGCTGACAATATTAGGTGATATTTCCTAAAATTTTATTAAACTAATTATGAAATTTTACAATGAGGGGAAATAGGTGATACTGCACGGGAAACGTAGGGGCGACGTAATGACGATTTGCACACAACGAATGGAGAAGATTTTGTACAAAGCATATAGTGGCTTTTTAGTACAACTTGAGCAGTAAACTAAGGGAGAGCCAACAGAATTTGAAGATCCAAACCTACTTCCTTTGCTTGCTGAATTTTCAGATATATTTGACGAACCGTAAAACCTACCTCCTACCCGTCGGCATGATCATTGTATACTGATTCTTTTGGGCAAACCTCTAGCAAATACTTGGACATATTGGTATCCAGAAGGATGAAATAGAAAGAATTATAAAAGAGATGCTCAAAATAGGAGTTATTCAGCCAAGTTGTAGCCCCTACTCTTCACCGGTGCTCCTCGTACAAAAGAAGGACGGAACATGGTGAATATGCATTGATTACCAAGCTCTCAACAGCATAACTGTCAAGGACAAATACCCTATTCTAATAGTAGATGAATTGCTTGATGAATTAAAGAGAGCACGAATCTTCACAAAGCTAGACCTTCGATCCGGGTATCATCAAATATGAGTGTATGAAGAAGAGATACCGAAAACTGCATTTCGAACACACAACGGCCACTACGAATTTTTGGTAATACCCTTTGGTCTCACCAATACTCTCTCCATCTTCCAAAGCCTTATGAATGATATTTTCCGGAATTATCTTCATAAGTTTGTGCTGGTTTTCTTCGACAATATCCTTATTTACAGCCCTTTTCTTAAAAGTCATTTTTAGCACTTGCGACTTGTTTTGACAATTTTATGAGAACATGTTCTTTTTGTCAAAAAAGCAAAGTACAGCTTTTTTTAATAGAAGATGGAATATCTAGGGTATATCATATCAAAGGAAAGTGTGACAGTGGACCCCTCTAAAATTGAAGCAATGCAAAACTGGCCGACCCTGAGGAATATAAAATCGCTACGTGGCTTTCTCGGTTTAATGGGCTACTACCGTAAGTTCATGAAAAACTATGGAACCCTTACTTTCTTGCTGAATAAAGATACTTTCCAATGGTCAGATAAAGCCACCACTGCTTTCAACGAACTTAAAGCCATGATGATGACAACGCTCGTACTAGCGCTACCCAACTTCGGTAAGACTTTTGTTATTGAAGTCAATGCCTCCGGAGTCAGAATTAGTACTGTACTAATGCAAGATAGCCGCCCCCTCGCTTATACTAGTAAGGTATTATCTCCCTCCCATCTCAAGATAACTATTTATGATAAGGAGATGTTCACGATTGTGCATGTGGTGGCCAAGTGGAGACCGTGCTTGATCGGGCGACACTTTCAAATCAAGGTCGACCATAAAAGCCTAAAATATTTCTTAGAGCAGAAGATATCTTTCCCGAGTAGCAAAAATGGGTAACAAAGCTTCTTGGATATGATTATGAAATAACTTACAAAAAGGGGAAAGAGAATATTGTTATAGATGTGCTTTCGCGGCTACCCGAGCAAGCTGAATTTTCAATCGTTTCACTTCCGACCAACGACTTCCTTGAGGATATTAAAAGGGAATGATAGGAAGATTTGGAGACTAGTAAGATCATAAAAAAATTAGAGGAAGCACTAAGCACCGTGGCTCATTATAGTTGAGACTCAAAAGAATTGTGCTATAAGGGACATATTGTGCTTATGCCAAATTTTACTTGCATCTTCACGAGTTGATTTTGGACACAGTTATTCCTAATGCAAGATACTAAATTAAAAAGGAGTATGGTGTATCACCCACAAACCGACGACCAGATGAAAGTGGTGAATAGATACTTGGAGACATACCTCAGATGCTTCACCAATGACTGGCCAAAAGAGTAGATAGTGGCTTCCCTAGGCCGAATGGTGGTATAATACAACTTATCAGTCATCCATAAAATGTACTCCCTATGAGGCTTTGTATGGCCGACCTCCCCCTATGATCCCAAAATATGTGTTGGGCACCACTAAAGTGGAACAAATAGACATAGAACTACAAGACCGAGACAAAATGCTGAAGTTGCTAAAAGATAATCTCATTGTAGCTCAAGCAAGGATGAAATAACAATATGATCAACATAAAGGCAAAAGAGAATTTTTAGTAGGAGATTGGGTCTTCCTATGGCTCCAACCATATAAGCAAACATCAATCCAGACCAGAGCATCTATAAAGCTTTCACCTCGGATCTATGGACCCTACCAAATTTTGGAGCATATCAGAGCTATAGCATATAAATTGGACTTACCCACCAGCTCTCGAATCCAGCCAATCTTCTATATGTCATGTTTAAAGCTCAAGCTAGGATAAAATGAGACAGCACAAAGCCATCTACCAAATATGACTACCCAAGGAGAACTCCAGACCCAACCGAGTGCCATTATTGATCGACGAATTGTCATGACTCGATGATGATGATATTGAAGTGCTAATACAATGGACGAACTTACTAGCAAAAGGTGCCACTTGGGAGAACTATGATAATTTAAAGATCAAATTCTCAAAATTCATGAATCGTCAGCCTCGAGAACAAGGCTGATTTGAAGAGGGTAGGTCTGTTAGGACTCTAGCTAGGAGAGTCCTAATTAAGAGGGATATTCATGTAAAACCTACCTAACCGACCCCTATTAAAAAGGTGAAGAGGCCGGCTAGGGTTAGGAGGTTGTTTCTTAGATAAGCATTAGAAGTTGTAAAGGAATATGAGTCTTGAGTAGGAGTCCTATTAGGAGTTGGGGTTTAGAAGCTCTATAAATAGTCATGTATTCATCCTCTTTTCTTTAGCAATAGATAAATCTTTTATGCAGCCTTTGAGTAGCAACTTGGAGGAAGGAACCCCTATAGAGTTCTAAGGAGGCCGATTCCCTAAATAGATTAACCCCAAGCTTAGAATCTGCAAGGGTTCTAACACAATTTTAAGTTGTGCAAGTTTGCAAATTTAGCTTCCTTTTTTATATATTCAAGTTTGTAAGTTTTGCTTCTCGAGATAGGCAAGATAACACATTTTCTTCTCTTGAGATTGTAAGCTAGTAATTCTTTGTGATGTTCAAGATAGCAAGTTTCCTCTTCTCTTTTGAGAAATGCAAACTAGCAAGTTTTTGCTCCCTTTGCAAAGTGCAGGCTAGCAAAATTTTATCACTTTAAAATATGCAAGCAAGGTAGCAACAATTTTGAGTTTTGCAAGTTTGTAAATTTAGCATATTTGCTTTTCTTTATGATGTTCAAACTAGTAAGTTTTTGAAAAAGAATGTGAGATAGTAAATGATCTTGATTCATAAAAAGAAATCTCATGTTATAATTCCAAGAATTCACAAGAAAAATCATGATTCATTTAAATAATTCTCCTTTTTAGTAATTAGCAAAAAGAAACATGGGAGTTCTAAAACAAGATCTTGATTCATAGAAAAATCTCATGTATCAAATATCGAGAAATCAAGATCATGATTTGGATAAAAAATAAATCTCAATCCATAAAATTTTCTTGTAGGAAATGCCAATTCATCATCATTATCACTTTGGGCATGATACCAAATCAATAAATTTTCAAATCAATATTATTTGGGTATGCATGATACCAAAACATAGTTTCAAGTCTTCGAGATATAACATGCACAATTTCAAACCATTATCAAAGTCATAGTTTGTTTGCATAAGTCTCTTCTTTAGTAAATTGGTAAGAAGGAACCATTAAAGATAGAAAATATTTTGATTCTCATAAAAGATAGCTCAAGTAGAGAAATCAAAAGAAAGTTCATGATTTGGTTAGAAATTTTTCATTCAAATTCAATTTATCAACTCCAAACTTATCATCAAAATCACTTTTCTTAATTCAAGAGATAATATAAAATAGATTCATCACTAAGAATCACTTGTTAAAAAAAATGAAAAACTTTAGAGATATTTTCAAGAAATATGCATTCTCCCCTTTTTGTTTCAATTTAAGTGATTTAATTTTATACAAGCATGCCTTTATCTTTTATGCCAAACAAAAATATGTATCATCATTTAAAACCGAAAAGGCAACTTTCATTATGACAAAAGCCATAAATTATAAAAATCATCATGCATAATTTTGAAATATAAGCTCATTAACCATGATTTCAAATCATCATTACTTTAAATTATTATTACATCATTAAATCATCATGATTTCATTGAACATAAGGTATTTTCAATCAAAATCATTTTTGACATAAAGTAAAATGATTCACAAATTCAAATCATCATAACTTAAATTTATAAAATGATCATTTTCAATTAAAATGAATAAGTGAATCTAACTCGTCATACTTATAGGAGTTAATATGCAATTGTCATGCTCAATTTTTTATTTTTCAAAATCAATAGAAAGATAAGCATGATCCCAATTTTTTTAACAATTTATATATAATATTTAAACCTAATTTAAAACCAACTTATGAAATGCATCAAGTAATTTTAAAATAAAGTAAAGGGTTTTTGGTTACCTCGTCGTTGAAAGTCATTAAGGCATAGTTCGCCACCTTGTCTTTGTTAGTTTGCTTCTCATCTTCGGATAAGCTCGATTTGTCCCAAGCCACCTTGAATACTTCTTCTTTGGTAGCTTATTTATTAGTTTATTTTTATTCTTCAATTCTTGTTTTAAAATTTTCTTATGCTTTATTGTTAAGAGTTCAAAGTCATCATCACTTGAGCTTTCGCTCAAGTAGTCTTCATTTGTTCTGAGTGTCAAATCCTTCCTATTCTTTGGAAGATTGTTCTCAAATTCATTATGTTCATCATGTGCCTTACATGTCATTTTATATGTCATCAATGAACCAATAAGTTTTTTTAGAGAAAAATTATTTAAGTTCTTTACCTCTTGTATTGCGGTTATTTTTAGATCCAAACTCTTTGGAAGAGATCTTAATATATTATTAACAAGTTCACAATTTGAAAAACATTTGTAAAGAGCTTTCAAACTATTGACAACATCTATAAAATGAGCATACATATCAATAATATTTTCGCTTGGCTTCATTCAAAATAATTCAAAATCATGCATCAAAAGATTGACTTTAGACTCTTTAACTCTATTTGTACCTTCGTTTATAATTTCAAGAATTGCTAAATCTCATAAGTCGTTTCACAAATAGAAACTCGATTGAATTCATTTTTGTCTAAGGCGTAAAATAGAGCGTTCATAGCTTTAGCATTTAAAGAAAATATTTTCTTCTCTAGGTCAATCCATTCATTCATTGGTCTAGAGGGTTTTCGAAAGCCATTTTCAATAGTACTCCATAAATTTAAATCCAAAGGAAGCAAGAAAACTCTCATTTGAGTTTTTCAATATGTGTAGTCCGTCCCATTGAACAAAGGACGAATGATGGAGTAACCCCCTTGAAAGCTAAAAAGAGTCATTTCTCTTCCGTCCCATTGAACAAAGGACGAATGATGGAGTAACCACCTTGAAAGCTAAAAAGAGTCATTTCTCTTGGTTATTAAACCAAACGAGAAAGAACGTGACTTTGACACCAACTATTAGGATCGAGTTGGCACTAAGAGGTGGGGGGGGGTGAATTAGTGCTTACGATAAAAATGATGTCAGTTCTAAAAATCTTCATTTTGATAAAAACAATATCAAAATGCTTAACTTTGAAAACGTATGGAAGCGTAGTGAAAGTAAAAAAATTAGTTTACAATGAAAGTAAAGAGCTTAAAGTATATGCAAACTGAGTTTTATAATGGTTCAATTATCATAACCTATATCCACTCCCGATTTCTCTTCCATCGGGGCCACCAGTATCCACTAATGATCTTCTTTCAACAAGCAAAGATCAACTATCTCTTTACAGTGCTTTTTCCTTTTCATAAGTTTAAGAGACAACCCTTACAAGCCTCGCACCTCTTCTTAGATGATTGCAAAACTAAAGAGAGAGGAGGAGGAGGACTCTTTGCATTTTTACAACACTTTTACATCCCATCACTTAAAGATTTTTTTTCACACTTTGATTGCCCTTTCATGCAAAAAAGGATGGGGTATTTATAGGCTCCAATGGCTTCAAAATTGAAGCTAAAAAGTATCTCATCCCGGGTTTCTAAGGTACTGGCGGTACCACCGCTTGTGTTGGGTGGTACCATTGCCTACAGCACTAATACTAGGTGGTACCATCGCCCAATCTGACGGTATTACTGCCTGATAAAGCCTCGGAGACTGAGCTCTAGCGGTGCCACCACTTGACAAGGCAGTACCATCGCTTGACAGTAATAATTGCCGACAGTATCACCACCTAGGCTTCTTGGAGACTGATCTCTGGGTGGTTCCATTGCCCCAATCTAGTGGTGCCACCACCAGACAGGGTTCAACAACCTAGTTGGGCCTTAAATCCAGCTCAAACCAATCCAATTACGAGCCCAATTGGCCCTTAACAGGTTCAATTGGATGTCCTCCTAAACCTAAGCTTAATTATGTGCTAACTATAAGTTTTAAGGCATATACTAAACAAAACAAGTCCAGTAAGTCTAGGTTTTTTCCGGCGAGTTTCCGGTGGACTTCCAACGATCTCTCTGCAATCTTCCAGCGGACTCCCGACAAGCTCTTAAACTTCATGATGATTTTCTTGGCGAGTTTCGATGAGCTTTTTGGCTAATTTTGACAGCACTTTCAACGAACATCTGGACTCCCGATGAACTCTCGAACTCCCAACGAATTCTTAATCTTGACTTTGGTACTTCATTTTGCTTTATGTCTTGATCGCTATCATAGTTAATCCTACACACTTTTCTCAATATATAGATTGGATCAAACAATTTATCAATTGATTTCATCATCAAAATCTGAAATTCAATAATATATCCTACCAAATTGTTGCCACTCCTTTCAACTTATATGCAACAAGTTTGACTTACTTGTAATCAGGAACATCCATCACCTCAAAGAAGTTCTCTACTTCATAACTCTAGTAAAAAAAAAGCTTCAATATTGAGGTGGCCAGTAGATAGCATATTTTGTTTAGGTGATGCTTGGTGTCTTTTGTATCTTTCACTGTTATCTTTTGAGTCATCATCGTATGCTGTTGGTTGTTGTGGACGGATAGTATCATATTGATATAAGTGTCGAGGTTGAGCCGCACTTGCATCTCTTCTTTGGTTGGTTCTATAATAGTCCACAATTCTTTCTTCTTCATCTGACACATCTTCATAGGCTAGTTGCTTATGTTAGATTATTAGCCTATGTCGATGATTAGGCTAGCCATAAGCATCAACTCCAACATGATTAACCCTACCATTATCATAAAATCTATTAGCGTTTAAACCTAACTTAGCAAACATATCATGAATCTCTCGAAGTTCCTAGGTCATCGTCACTTCTTGTGCTTTTAACATTGCCTATAAGGTTGGCACCCCCCATCATTATTGTTCAGGTTATTATAATTGCCTCCCTATCATTGTCGAAATTGCCACTGTCGCAGATAACGTTTTCGTCATTGTAGCTATTATTTCCACTAGACCTTATTTTGAAAGCCTATAGGCTTGTACTTAACAAATTAAGTTTTTAATACATAAGATCGTAGCGAGTATAGAATATACCTTTTAATTTTCTAACCATAAACCTATTATTCTAACACTAAAAGCAAGCCTCCGATACCAACTGATGTACAATGGAAATAAAAATAAAAAATTACTATCAGAAAGGATTCTAGTAAACGGACTTGATGAAGAAAATTAACTCCTTACGGTGGAGAAACCTTCACAATACTTGAAGATATTATTATTTTTTATTATTTTATAAATTTAGATGAGGTTTTTATTTATACTAATTATAGGCCTTCAAAATTAGCTATCTAACAACGTGAGACTATTGAAAGAAATATAAAATATAAAAATTAACAATGTGGGATAAATAAAAATAATAAGTGGGTAACTTGAAAATAGTTTCTTCTTATTATTTCGTATTAGATATTGTAATGGAACTAGATTTTGTAGCTACTTGGGACTCTTTTTGGAACTGGATATTTGAAATTATAAATGTTAATAAAATTGAAGTTTTTTGTTTTTAATTGAATCTCTACATGTAGACGAATTGCAGGAGTTCAAACTCTTGTAGATCAAGCATCATATTCCTTGGGGGAAACTTATCACCAATTACTTGTTGTGGGCTGCCTTTAACTGTTGATGCATGGTTCATGTATGCAGTAACATGCCACGAGAAATATACCATTTGGAAAACTGTACACTTGTGTTCTTTTCTAAAGCCATCCAATGCAATCTGTCATATTCTTTCCACGTCGGCATCGAGTCTTGTGATCACAAAGCAAATTATCCATTCCTACACCTTTTTTGTTTTTTTGTCTAATGGATGGATATCCGCCTCACACATTGTGTCGTCTTCTCTACTTTAACTGCAATTATGTGCAAATATTTTATATGGGATCATCCAGCTATGTTGATAACAATAGGTTTTGCCTGTAGGCATTTCTAGCCACAGGCAATCAAATATGAGGGCTCTCATCTTATCTTTACTCCCTGCTTCATCCTCAAACAATCAGAGAGAGCAGTTCTTTGAAAGCCACCGTACGTGTTTCTCGTGCGGTGCCTCAACTCTAACTCTACAGCAATCACAGCCGTGCATCGCCGGTCCTCCCTGAGAAAAAGGCCAAGTCAACCTCAAATGCATGTAACACAAGCCAAAACCACGTGCAACTCTCCCTCTACATCAAGCAATCTCTCCAGTGGAATTCAACCCTATGATGAGCAGACCATTCAGAACAAGTAATCCCCAATCTGTTGCTTAATTCAAAGATCAACAGGTGAGCCTCTCTCATCAAAATCCCTGAAACCGAGGATCCAATGTATAGTATATATGAAGTATTAGTTCCGCTGTCTTGCTTGCATCATTCATGAATCAAACATTCCATGAGAATTAAGCAAACCAACTCCAAAATCTAAGCCGTCCCTCACGGAAGGCGTAAGACCGAAGACTATAGCTGATAACCATATGTTCATGTGCATATATATATGCGCTTGTGGATGAGGCTTTCTCATTCCTCTTCTCTTTACGTTCATAACCAGCAGCCGAAGAAGAGATCGATATGGCCTCCTTCTCATCCTTCGTCCTGCTTCAACTCCTCATCGGCGCAGCGACGCTTTGCGTTGCCTCCGCTCGGAACGCGACCACCGAGGGTGCTGTCGTTAAGTCGAGCCGCGTTAGCCCGGCGGCCGCGGTGGCGGAGTTCGTGGCGGCGCACAACGCGGCGAGGCGGGAGGTGGGCGTGCCGCCGCTGACGTGGGACGCGAAGCTGGTGAGGTTCGCCAAGGCGTACGCCAACCAGCGGCGGAAAGACTGCGAGCTGGTGCACTCCCCAGGGTACGCCTACGGGGAGAACATCTTCTGGGGGCAGGGGCGGCGGTGGGCGATACCGGACGCGGTGGGCAAGTGGGTGGAGGAGAAGCAGTGGTATCATCACGACACCAACTCCTGCTCCGGCCCCGAGTGTACCCACTACACCCAGATCGTGTGGCGCACCACGCAGCGCCTCGGCTGCGCCAAGATCATTTGCAACAGCGGCGACACCTTCATCGTCTGCGAGTACGACCCGCCCGGAAACTACGTCGGAGCCCGGCCATACTGAACAGCCCAACACTTGCTCCTCTACGTACTAGTACCACTACTGTTGTTATTATCATTATAATTCGAGACTGTCGATGATTGTACATATAGCGTATAGCCCCTCCACAAAGTTTTATGTATGCAATTTACGATAATATAATAAATAATTTATAATAGAATCTATGTTGGCATTTTAGAATTCCAATTAACGATTGTGGACATGTACAGATCGAAAATATGTTTAAATTACATCATTAACTAAGCACATCTTCATCATACATAATACACGTCCTACAACATGCAAAGAAACTCCAAACCCCCATCTTCACACATAATACGCGTCAAACTTGAGGTCAACGATTTGTTCGAGTGAGGAGCCTGTAATAATCTGCCTGCATAATTATCCATCCACTCAACGTACCAAATAAAAACCAATTAAAACTTGAAGTTTAGTAGCCAAGATCCTCTGCCTCGGTGGGTGGTGGCCTTGATAATTTACTGCACTAGAAAGGACTAGGCTATGATATGAATTGTTTCTTGGGTGAAAACAGAAGACGATATTTCTTGAGAAACAAGACATTATTTTCCATAGGAATTAGCACTTGCTGTGGCCGCCCGCCATCACGGCCACAATCGAGTAGACAGACTATGATTTCACTTGAATCCATCATCCATACATCCGGGAGGCAGCAGTGTCCGTCTGTTTCACCAACCCCGCCTCTCCTTGCCTTGTTTGCGGAATCTGCAACAGGAGAAACCATCACAAATAGGTAAAAGCTGTTGCCGGCATGCAGCTAATAATATTCTTTTAGGAGAACCAGAAACTGTCACCTCAGCGTGAGCTTCTCCTGCAAAAAATTCTTGCAAGGTACACCCCAAGAGGAATCTCAGGAACCGGGATGAGCTTTCCAAGGACTGCCAAAGGCCAACTGAAAAAAAGAAGAAAAAAAAAGCATCGGAAGAAGCCAAACCCATTCTTATTTCCGGATAGATCAACAAGTACTAATCGAATGGCGAGCAACATGGCAAAATCCAGATCGACTTAGTTTATGAAGGAGCGTCACACAGTACCTTACAAGAGCGATCGCAACCGAGACCAGCCACAGCTTCGGATCGAGCCTGACAGTCGATGTGAACTTCCCAAGGAACTCGACAATAAGAACCTGCATCAAGGAGCAGTGCAGTGCAGTTGGCAAACGATAAGCAGTACCGGAAGGTTCGCTTCCAGTCCCTTGATACAGAGAGTCCACTACAAGTCTTCTTACCTGAAGGAGGAAGGTGGTTCCTATTATCACCATAAAGAGAGGGCTCTTGGTCACCCCTCGGAGTATATTTATCTCATCCGGTTTGCGGGCATTGAATTCATTGAATATCTGTTGCATGTCATTCAGAATACAACGGACGAGAGCATAATCTGAATCAGAATTCGTTTGAGAAATAAAAGCAGTATATTATAGTTTATAAGTTAATCTTAGAAAAAAAATTAATAACCAAATAATAATACAAATATCTCAAAGAAGGCGATAACGAATAGTCTTAAGCAGCACCAAAGCTGACATCAGTTGCTCATAAATGTTGTTTCAGCTTGTAAGCTAAAACATACTTACTTGGCAGAACACAAATGTATTGAAAACAAAGGTATTCTTCACTTTTTCAGCATGTTCCAAAGTTTCATGCTTCAAGTGCAGTATACTCCTTCCACCAAAGTTGAAAATGAGCAAGATTGCCACTTGATATAAAGCCTGCAGCTCACAAGAAACGTGTGTGGAGAAGATGGGGTAAGGAAGGTGAAAAGAACAATGTTGTTATAAGACATACCTGTACGAACAAATTTCTCCACATAATATTTGTAATCAGAGGTTCCCTACGAATAATGACAAAGCAAAAGATATATCATTTAAAATAACTCTACTTACACAAAAAAAAAAAAAATAGGAATGGTGCAACAACGATTCACATGATGGACTATAAAACAGGATAACAAAAATTTCCAGATGCCAATGCAGATTAACAAACATTAGCCGGTGATATTTCAACTAATTAATTGTCATCTAGAAAACAAATGTCATCACCATTGGAGTCCTTTAGAGCCAAGAGGGCGCAGCGTGCTTCCATCACCACCTTAATTTGGTTGTTTATAAAGGGGTAAGAAATCGATATGGACAAACTAGAGGTGAGGACATGAAATCCTCAAGAATTGGTTAGACCATGAAAGAGAAAAAATGATTGTTCATATCCCCTAGATACTTTGGTGACCACAGGCCAAGGAATCTCCATATACTCTCATGTTTACTAGTAGAGAAAAAAAAAATCACAATTAAGAGGTCTGGATTTGTCTTTTCAAATTATTGATCTACGATGTGGAATGTGAAGAAAAGGCTATGTTATTCATCCAATACCATCCATATGTGGACTAAAACCAACAAAAGGAAATTGCAGATTCCTTTTCAGGGACAATCAGTGGGCAGGTAGCTATGTTAATCACAAAAGGCTTGCTTGACAACTTGGGCGGGTAGCTAAGTCAAAAAGTTAATCACTTACTCAAATTAATAATGCCAAGAACAGTGAACATATTGACAGACCAATCAATAATGATCTCAAAAAGATTCAAAACATGGGGTGCTTGCATCGGTTCCAACATTTGCAAAGAATTGGAAGAACAATGATTGTGTTATGAACAAGGCAGAATAGCAAAAGTAACTTCAAGGTAGCTGTTGATGATTGGTGTATTGGTGTTCACAAACCAACCCAGATGATTCTTGATGCATCATTGACTAAATTATGTGCATTACATTCTAAAATCATTTTCGTGTATTTCCATTCAGTTTTCACTTGAAATGGAAAGCACATAAGCAACAACAAATTCTGACATCCAGGAGAAATGTTTAGATAAAGAAAACTGCAATGTTTAATGACACTAATCATGAATAACCGAAGAACAAGTACATTGACACTGCAAAAATGCTAATAAAGCAAGATTGATTCTGACCTGCGGCCAACAGGAGATCTTTTCATAAGTTTGTCAGTGGGTGGCTCCGTTGCTAGTGCTAATGCTCCAAGAGTGTCCATAATTAGGTTGACCCAGAGAAGCTGTTGTACACCAGAATGGGTTAAAAATTTTGGGCATTTGAAAAGAACTAACAGGTTTCCTTTGCCATAATAATAGTTTCTCATAATCAAAGAGACTAAAGAAGCCATTAGCAAGACCGCATAACAACCTGAATTGCTCATTGTGGTTATTTCATACCTCTAAAAGCAAAGATCAGTTTACATATAGAATTTGATTTCCTTCGATCATGTTAAAGAAGAATGATTGGGTAATCATAAGCATTTGTAGCTGGCAAGTATTAAGTTAGCGTTGGCCTTTACATAATCCTAAAGTTAGAAAACTAGGAAAGGAAATTTGTAATTAACCTGAATGGCATTTAGAGGCACGTCTCCAGATGAAACTGCAGCCACCACATTTATAACAAGTGCTGCAACATTGACAGTTAGCTGGAATTGAATAAACTTCTGAATGTTTGCATATACAGAACGGCCCCACCGGACAACCTAAAAAAAATAATATATATGGACTTCAACATACTGAACCAAAAATCCAAAATTAATCACAAAAAATGATGTCTCAAGAATTCAGGCTAACCTTTACAACAGATGCAAAGTTGTCATCTAATATTATGATGTCTGAGCTCTCTTTTGCAACTTCTGTCCCCTGAATACCCATTGAAAGGCCTATATCTGCCTAAAGAAGAAAATGAAAAGCTTGTATGATATATCTACATGGTAATTTTATATTTAACATATAGGGTGTTAGAAAAAGTAATCTGCAAGCAGATCTCACACCTCATGTAGTGCTGGAGCATCATTAGTGCCATCCCCAGTAACTGCAACCACATGTCCTTTTTTCCGTAATGCTTGGACAAGTAGAAGTTTGTCATTTGGTGAGGATCTTCCCATTACCTGCAAATAACTTACAGAATTGAACATATAGATTTGAATATAATCACCAGAAATCCGGAATAACTAAATGTGCATTAAATCTGGAGATAAGAAGGTTGACCTGTATGAAGTAAGCATGTCAGCAGAAAATACATAGATTGCACAAGCAAAACGTATCTATATTATATCGTGTTTCCTTCCATTTGAGATATGAAATGCAAAAATGATACTTTAATAATCTTCAGATATGGACAATATTGCTATTGTCACAGATAACAATGAGTTACATATGTGCAATTAGATATGGAGAGGATAGGGTCATAATCCACACGATTTATGTCTATACAATGACATGCAAAGATCTTGGTGACAAAAGACTGACAAATGCAAAAGCAGAATTTATTCTAAGGTCCATAACATGTTAGTTATCATCTATCTGTAAACTGACCGTCCTCAAATGCACACAGCGCATAATCTTGCTTTTTTAAATTTGTATTTTTAATGGTGGATAGAAATGTCTGAAATGATAACACTTCTATGTTTTTAAGGTTTCACGAGGTTTTTAACACCAATCCAATACTAATTTTGGTAACCTATCAAACTGACACGATAGTGATATCCTGGGTGCTGTATCAATATATATTATATACCACTCATTATCATTAAATAAAATAATAAAAAAACCTTGTATGTGTAAATAATAAAGTATTAATACTGGATGGTATGCTAAAGTCTAATTGGTATTTATAAGCTTGGTTTCACATTTCTATTTTCCTAGGCCATGCTTAGAAATTTCAAGCCAAAACCAAATCACTTAAACACCTCACATCTTTTTTAAGACATTCAGTGCAAGTAAGATTCACTAACGAGCATTTGGAAAAGAGTTCAAGAGACTAAATTGTTATCAAGCATCATGGAATTCTTGTAAAGGCGTAGCAGGTGAACAAAGTAATTGTATCTTAAAGCATAGTAGGCATTCTGATTGCGAAACAAAATACAGAGGGATATAGGTGGATAATAACAGGATCCTGAGATCTTTTCCAATTTCTTTCCAAACTAAAACATCAGAAAGCTTCAAAACATATGAATGGAAAATGGGAAATAACAGATCAAACAAAAGTAAATAAAAAGGATCACACTCATAAATTCTATAAGCACCACTTCTTAACATGTAATGTCATGTTCGGTTAACAAGGACACTAGCATTTTAATATAGTTTTTCATGTGTCTGTCTTGATGTCATATTTTGTCAACACTAGAAGTCTGATTATGAACAATAGTCAGATCTTAAACTAATGACAGGAAATAATATTCAAATATTTCACCATCTATTTTGTTTCCTAGCACCAGACTACATATATTACAGATTATATAACTATGCAGTCTAACACAAAACTATAGAAGACTGCAGATTGGATGTCATCCAACTTGATCACATAATTTACAATTTAGAAATTAAATTTGTTTACATTTTTCAAACTATATTTCTTGATATTTGCCAACTTTATCACCCAATTAGAATGGATCTGATTGAGGGTTGATCATAAAGCTTTTACTGCATTATTTACTTACAAGGATCCACTTGTGCAATATTCGTGATGAAAGAGTATAATAATGTTGTGTAATTAGAATGTTGTGTAATAATTGTGCAAAAATCAGCATAATTATAGACCAAGAAGTAGTTCAGCTAAAAGAAATTTAGAACAAGTTCCATAAATCCAAAATTTTCGTGATGAAAGAGTAAAGAGCAAGAGTTTTTTTTTTTTTTTAACTCAACTCTAAAGTTCTAGCCAAATTCAAACTATTAGACCTAAAGTAAAGTCTAAACCAAATTCAAATATTGGACGTAAAGTAATGCTATTAAAGAGTTAAAGCCTTTCTCAATCAAATTTTACGAGGAGATTATGTCCTGACTATAAAAAGTCTAAGGAGTATGTTTATTGTCACTTATGAAGGTGCTTATCGATTGAAAAAATCAATGTCTTTTTTAGAAGATAACACTTGCAGGTTTTCTACATTTATAAGTCAGCATTTCAAACTACTTACTAAACTTAGTAATTAGACATACAGAAATTTTCTCCGCAAT
Organism: Musa acuminata AAA Group; assembly: GCF_036884655.1. NCBI lineage: Eukaryota > Viridiplantae > Streptophyta > Magnoliopsida > Zingiberales > Musaceae > Musa > Musa acuminata. Next base: position 8,480,950 of record NC_088358.1, on the reverse strand, counting down.
TGCTTCTCTTGCTGTTTCAGAAAGGGCACGGAATGCTCTGCCCTCTATAATGGTTGGCTCAGTAAGATCTTCACTGGTATCAAGTATTCCACACTCCAAAGCGATGGCCTTAGCTGTCTGAATATTATCACCGGTGACCATGCGTACCTAGTAATCAAGAGATAATGGGAATAGCATCAAAAGCTGATAATGATACAAATTATAAATGCAAATCAAGAAAACCAGTAAGATCTATAATCTCCAAATTTGAGGAGTGCAATTGTTAAAAAGGTTTTAGATAAGTAGACTTCAATTCATGAATGGTGCATGTGACATAAAAGATCCAAACTATTTGGAATTGGTTATATGGGCTCACCATTGAGATCTTAGTAGAGGAATATCCCTTTTATAACCAAAATGAAATGATTTATTAAGACTAGCCATATGTTCTTCACTTTTCCAAATTGACAGGTGGGCACAACCAATTAAGTACTGGAACAACATTATGATGAATTATTCTTCTACAGAAAGTGTGATAAAAGATCCCAACCAGAAATTTCTAGAATATGTATTGTATATACAATTTATGCATCATATTGGAAGGGATACCTTGACACCGGCAGTAGTGCATAAATTTACAGCATCTTTTACGCCTGGACGGCAAGGATCCTACATGCCCAAAAATATTGTTAAGCAAATTTGTAGAAAAATATAAAAAAGAGATCAGCAATATAGAGCAACCAAATCAGTGCAGAGAGAACCTGGAATAACAAATTCTGGTGTTCCATTTAAAGAATAATAAAAATTAATTATAAACAAGGGACAATGTGCTATTTCATATTAGATCCAGGCCCAGTACTTTTTAACCTTGTGTCACGAACGGTTGTCGCGCACCCGCAACAACTTCATTCAACGAATCATTCGTCGCTTTTGCATACTTGTACAGATGCTTGGCAGCATGTTTTACCTTA